>NW_008350771.1:1102491-1108630 GCF_000622305.1 Nannospalax galili
CTCACTATGTAGACCAGGCTGGCCTTGAACTCACAAAGATCCACCTGCCTCTGCCTCCCAAGTGCTGGGAGTAAAGGCGTGCACCACCACGCCTGGCATAAATAAAATAGTTTTTAAAAAAAATCACATCTGTAATCTCAGCATTCAGGAGTCTAGGGCAGGAGGATTAGGAGTTTGAGACAAGCCTGGTTACCTGAGACTCTTATCTCCAACAAAACATCAGCTCTCACACCCACAAGATAACAATGAGTGGACTAGAGCAGCTCTAAGACAGGCCTGCCCTGGATGGGGCAAAGGGAGCATAGTCCTTGCAAGGAGAATGAATACACAGTCCTGGCTCCAGTACGCCCTGCTTTAGAAGGCAGCCCCGATTAATTGTCCCCTTTTTCTGCCACCTCCCCAGTGCATTAGCAGGACTCCCAAATGATGAGTGTCCAGGAGTATCCCCTGCACAATGACCATCCCACCACTACCACCACACTCGAACAGAAATCTCTATGGTCATGGCATCCATTTGGGTGGTGAGGGTCAGCTAGGTGGGTAGAGATCCTAGGTTATCCTGATGTCAGAAGATGCCACATCCCAGGACCCACCATTTCCTACAGGAAAAATATCTCCAGGTCCAGGGCTTTTGGGGACTTTATTCTAAGAAAGATGCTGTGTTTTACCCACTGAGAGGACCCTTACCACTAGCTCCCACCTCCCTGAACCTGGTTCAGTCCCTGCTGGAGTGACAGCCTCTCAGCCTTTGTTCCAAAAAAAAAAAAAAAAAAAAAGCCTGTCAAAAGGAAAAGAGGTATATTGTCTCTCTCACTCTTTTCTTTTTTGTTTGAGACAAAGACGTCAATTTCTTTTCATCTGTCCCAAAAAAGGAAGAAAGTTAAATTTGTTTTTACAAGGATGTCAGCAGGCTGCTTCAGTAGGGAATCGGGCAGGGTGCTGAGGCAGTGGGGGGAGGCAAGTGCCTGAGTGTCTATGCCCAAGTCTGAGTGGACCCACCCTCAGTGGCTTGAAGGAGGTAGCTGGAGATGAGGGACCTGGGGACAAAGGGACAGAGAGCAAAGGGCCACACCAGCACTGCAGCCACAAAAGCTTTTCCCTTGGTGCCTTCAAAGTCAGGTACCAATTGGGCAGTTCTGGTTCCTGACAGTCATGGTGACCAGTCACATGACCCACAGGGAGCTGTTGGGAGAAGGGGAGAGGATTTCTTCCAGGTTCTTACCAAGGGTCCAAGGGTCTACACTGGTACTTCTGAGACCCACTTTCAGGTTCTGTGCATTGCGCTCAAACTAAATGTGCCTGTGCTCCAAGACTGGGTCACAGACACAGGGGCCTTGGAATCCCCCAAAGTATCCATCCTCAGGCTCATCGCCCTGCCTCAGCCTTCTATCCCTTGACACAAAGATTCACTGTAGCTGGGGTTTCTTTTCAGAGGCCTTGGAACCTTCTCACTCCTTCCTGAGCCTCAGGGCCCCTATTAGAACTCTATTTTGGAGGGTCCTCTCCCGCTATCCCCAGAGCTACTGGTTCTGCCCCCCCCCCGACCTGCCCTGAGTTCTTCAAGGGCACAGGGCTGTGGACACTGGGCACTATTCAATACTAAGGCATTCCTGTCCATTCTGAGGAAATAAAGGATTGTCTAAAAGAAAAGGTATTCGGTTTATCACCCCCATTCCTCCCATACCCTACACATCTGTTGAGTGCAGGGACTACTAGTGGTCTACACTCTCAGCTCTCTTTACTTTTTATTGAGACACTAAATTACTCAGGCTAGCCTTGAACTTCCAGCCTCTTGCCTCAGCCTCCCTAGTGGTTGGGATTCTAGGCCTGCACCATTAGGCTTAGCTTGAACTCAAAAGTCAAGTGGACCTAAACCTCAGAGAGTTTGGTCCCTTGTTAGTAAGGGTCAGGACTCTTCTCCAAAGTTAAGCACCCCCCCCAACCCCCTTTTCCCACAACCAAATCTTGAGCTGCAGTTGCCTGCCTGACTGCCCTGTCCGTCTTCCCTGAGAAAGGGCTCCTCCCCACGACACAGAGGTCTAAACTTGCATCTTAATTCTCAAGCTATGGTCCCCATTACTCCTCCTCCTGAATCCTCAGGTGTTAGGCTGGACCAAGATGCCCAGAAGCCTAGAATCCGAGACTGTCCTAAGGTTGATGCTCTGCTCATATAAGGTCCAGTTTAGAGTCGCGGGTGCCATCCTCTCACCCACCCAACCTACAGCCTTCCATCTCCCAGTCCATGCCCAAACCAGAGGCCACCCCTCTCTGTACAGGCCGGATCTCCACCGCTACGTGGTCTGCCCCAATCCAGACGGCGGCCCCCCGCCTCCCAGGGGCGCTAATCCGGCCGGCCTGGCCTGGTCAGGCGGCAGCGCCACCGCCGGGACCGTCGGAGGGGGTGCAGGCGGTGACACGCTCGCGGGCGGTGGCTTCGCGTGCGCGTCTGAAGCTGCCCGGTTCCTGGCGGCCGCAGGGCGTGCGGCAGAGCTGGCGGAAGCAGCGCTTGAAGTTCTCGTCCAGGAAGGCGTAGAGCACCGGGTTGAGGCTGCTGTTGGCGTAGCCCAGCGCGATGCACAGGTGCAGCGCAGCCACCACAAGCGGGTCGCGCCGGTCGATGTCCACCAGCGTCCAGACGATGACGAAGATGTGGATAGGCGCCCAGCACACCACGAAGGCGCCCACCACCACCAGCACCATGCGGGTGATGCGCCGCAGGCTTCGGTCCTTCTCCTTGGAGCCCGACAGCAGGCGCACACTGCGCAGGCGCAGCAGCATGAGGCCATAGCACACGGTGATGATGAGGATAGGTACCACGAAGGCAAAGAGGAACACGCAGATCTTGGTCACTGTGTCCCAGTACCAGCTGGGGCTGGGGAACTGGAGCATGCATACCACAGCTCCATCTGAGTCCAGGAAGCAAGGAAAAACAGTTAGGCGTCTGTGTGCCTAGGGGCCCTGCCTGCTTGTCCCCTTTCAAGGTGATAGACTTAGTCAAAGAGATTCTTCTGGTTAACCTTGTCCTTTCATTTGGCCAACTCCTGCTCATTCTTAAAGACCCCAGAATTGGTCCTCATCTGGGAGTTCTCCCTCTGTGTCCTCTCCCAGGTCCTTTGTAAGCCTCTATGTCCATGGATAGCAGTAATAATTTATCACAGCCTCCTAATTCCAGTGTTAACTCAACAGACCCCTACCCGTTTCCCAAAACTGACCCAGTGGGAACAGTACTGAAGACTGGTTTCCAGCGCAGCTGAGGGTGTAGCCTGGTTGGAAGAGTGTTTTGCCTAGCAAGCACAAAGCCCTGGATTCAGTTCCCAGCACTGCATAAATTTAGACTGATGGCACATGCCTGTAATCCCAGCACTCAGGAGGTGGAGACAGGAGGATCAAAAGTTCAAGGTCATCCTTGACTATAATGAGTTCTAGGCCAGCCTGGGCTACATGAAAGCCTATCTTTTTTTAAAAAGCCTCTTTTAGGTGCCCACTCTAACTAACCCTGTGATGTATGGCCTTGGGACAAATTATTCACTGTCTTCAAATTTCTTTACAGTAGGCTTAATAATCATATGTATGCAAATTTATTTTCTTAATTGTTTTATTATTCTTTTATTTATGTGTATGAGTGTATTGCCTGCAGGTACGTAAGTGCATCTGTGTAGTGCAATGCCCAGAGAGGTCAGAAGAAAGCATCAGATCCCCTGGAACTGAAGTTATGGATGGTTGTTAGCCACCATGTGGGTGCTGGGAATGGAACCCCTGTCTTCTGCAAGAGCAGCGGGCACTCTTAACTGCTGAGCCATCTCTCCAGCCCCACAGATTTTTTTTTAACTGGTGGGGGTGAGGGGGTGGGGGGTGGGAGGTGTTCCTGCACAAGTGCCTGCCATGACACACATGTAGAGGTCAGAGAACAGCTTGCAAGAGTTGATTCTCACGTTCCACCATGTGGGTTCCAGGGATCAAACTCAGACTGTCAGACTGTCAGTCAGGCTTGGTAGCAAGCACCTTTACCCTCTGAGTCATCTGGCCAGACCCCTTTATTTCTTCATATGCAAATTTCTTAAGACAGCTGTGAGGATGAGATGGACTCAGAAACATAAGATATTTAGCATAATGGGGTTCAAATGGTTTATGCTCCACAGGGAAGAGGGGCAAATACAGGAGTCCAGTCATCAGGGCTAACCCCAGCCTCCCAGGCAGATCTCAGCTAATGTCAAGAACTTTCCACCGGGGCTGGAGAGATGGCTCAGTGGTTAAGAGCACTGGCTGCTCTTGCAGAAGACACGGGTTTGATTCCCAGCACCCACATGGTGGCTAACAACCATCCGTAACTCCAGTTCCGGGGGAATCCAACGCCTTCTTCTGACCTCCACAGACATTGCACGACCCAGGTGCATGTACACACATGCAGACAATGCACTCATTCACATAAAATAAAAATAATAAATAAAATAAAAAGAACATTCCACCACGCATGGTGGCACACACCTATAATCCCATTACTCAGGAGACTGGGGGATCTCAAGTTCAAAGCCTCAAGGTCAGACAAAACTATATATATATATAGAGAGAGAGAGAGAGACTGTTTCAAAAAGCAAAATGAAACAAAACCCTTCCCAACAGCCAGACTTGTAGAGAGACAAAGGTGGGCACCCTGTTCCTAGAGTATGGACTTGGGCTGGATAAGCAGAACCTCAGAGGACATTGGGAGGTCCAAGATCTGGGGGGGGGGTGTTGTTGTTGCTTTTTGTTTTTTAAATATTTATTGTATTTTTAATTACGTATATGTGTGTATGGGTTTGTGCACATGAGTGCCGGTGCCCTCCAGAGGCCAAAAGCGTTGGATTCCCCTGAAGCTGGAGATACAGGAGATGTGAGCCGCCTTATGTGGGTGCCAAGAACCGAACTCCAGTCCTCTATAAGACCAGTACATGCTCTTAACTGTTGAGCCATCTTTCCAGCTCCCTGGGTTTTTTGTTTTGTTTTGTTTTTATGTTTTAGACTGGGTCTTTCTATGTAGCCTGGGCAGGCCTGGAACTCACTATATAGACCAGGCTGGTCTTAAATTCACAGAGACACACCTACCTGCCTCTGCCTCCCAAGAGCTGGGATTAAAGGCATGTGCCACCATGCCTGGCCCAAGATCTCTTGAAGCTACACAGTAGACTTGAAGCCTGAGAGTTATGAGAAAGGGACTGGAGCTCCACAAAATGGTTGCAGGACATCAGGCCGCAGGACCCTGAGGGATTGTGTTTGTGTGTGTGGTGTGTGTGGTGTGTGTGTGCGAGAGAGAGAGAGAGAGAGAGAGAGAGAGAGAGAGAGAGAGAGAGAGAAAGAGAGAGAGAGGGGGAAATTTTGACTGACTCAGAGAGGGGAGGAGTGAGGAGGCCCATCTGGCTCAGCCCCAGCAGGGCTGCAGTTAATGACCTATAAACTGGAGGCTGACATTGAGCAATATGGCCCTACTGCTCAGTCAAAACCAACTGCTGAGAAGCTGTATAAAGGCACTGGGGTTCTGCCCTTGTGAAGGTCAAGGTGACCAAGAAGTCCCCCATCAAACCCGCTCTTCCTCTTTCCTACCCAAGAGAATCACGCCTCTGTAGACTTTTAGTCCAGGGGCTAAAAGGAGCAAGAGACTCAAGGGTAGGAACTTGGATTAAAAGCCAAGTTCTGCCAAGTGCCTGCCCATGACTAAACCTCCTGACTTGATTTTCAGTTTCTTTTTTTCCTTCCTTCCTTCTCTCTCTCTTTTTTTTTTTTTTTGGTCTTTTTGAGACAGGGTCTCCCTGTAACCCCAACTGGCCTGGATTCACTATGTAGACCAGACTGGCCTCGAATGCACAGAGTTTCGCCTGCCTCTGCCCCCCGAGTGCTGGGACTAAAGGCATGAGCCGGCATTCTCTTTCTTTCTTTCTCCCCCCCCCTTTTTTTTTCAGACAAGGTCTGACTATACATTACAAACTGGCCTTGAATTCAAGATCCTCCTGCTTCAGCCTGCCGAGTGCTAGGACTACAGGCCTACATCACCACACTGCACCTCAGCTTTCCTATACTTGGGGAGGTGCCTCTGCCTCGTCTATAGCCTGGGCATCATCAGTTAGCATTAGCACCTGTTATTTGCGGGGGGGGGGGGGGGGTTGGG
>NW_008350771.1:1110121-1112097 GCF_000622305.1 Nannospalax galili
AAGGAAGAAAAAGAAAAAAGAAAACAAAACAAAATGGAGCCCTCAACCATATGATTCATGGTCATTCCTTCTCCCTAAAGCAGATGAGAAAGTGTTCTTTGGAGCCAGGCATGGTGTACACACCTGTGACCCCAGAACTAGGAAGGATGAAACAGGAAGATTATTAGTTTAAGGCCAGCCTGGCTACATAAAGACATCCTGCCTCAAAAAAGGGAGGAAGGTCAGAGAAGGCAATTTTTATGGTTGTGAAAGTTTAATGGGATAATATAGAAACTAGCCCTGAGCCCTGTGATTACTCAACACTTAGGACAAGGGAGGGGTGTGGCTCCACGGGCAAAATGCTTGCCTAGAACGCATGAGGCCCTGCATTTGATCCCCAGCACAGCAAGGAAAAAAAAAAAAAGAGAAAAGGGAAAAAAACACACCAGGCAAGACAGGATATTATTATTTATTTTTAAATTTTTAAGTTATACTTTTTGGGAGTAGAGAGCTGGTTCAGTGGTTAAGAGCACTGGCTGCTCTTGCAAAGACCTGAGTTTGGTTCCCAGCACCCACATGGCAGCTAACAACCATCCATAAATATTTGACCTTCACACCCCCAGAAGGTGGTGCAGCTCAGAGGTTAGTTACTCATGTTGTAGGTAGGATCATATGATGAACCAACACTAGGAAGGGATGAGTTATAACATGGAAAAGTGGTTATGCTTTCTCTCAACTTCTTTTCCATGTTTATCTGCTGGCTGGACATCAGCAATAGAAGATTTGGGAACCCTGCCTTGGAGCCTGGGTTCTCCCCAAATGACTATCCTTCTGCTCCATGGATTGTGGTGGAGTGAGAAGTAAACCACTGTTTATTACTGTGTTAAGCCCCTGAGCTCTGGGCAATGTTTGTTGTAGCAGCTACAGAGTTTTTGTAAGTGAGATGAAAGAGAGTTTAGGGTGGGCCTGCAGATCTTGAAGCCTCTATGTCTCACCAGTTAGTGATAATCACATCTCGGTAGCCATCCATCCATCTCCCTGTCATCCACACAGTCCCAGCCAGTCACCCACATATACATAGACCAGCCATCCACAAGCCCATTATAAACTCTTTTGGCCCACAGCCTATCAACCAGTCATTCATCCTCACAACAGTCTACCACCCACACTCTCCACTAGCTGACCTTCCACCCTCCCACTGGCCAACCCTCTCATTGCTTAGTAATGCACATGGTCACTGGTGACCACCCCCACTCACCCCAGTAAGTGCCTAGAAACCCACAGGGGCTCACATGTTGCCTCCCAAGGTCTAAGACCTGTGTTGCAGCTCCCTCTCTCACTCACCCCGGGGCCGGGTCACGGCCATGACCATGATGGGGACCCCAACACCTGAGGCCAAGACCCAGATACAAATGTTGATCAACTTGGCTTTCGCAGGTGTCCGGAAGTCCAGGGCCTTGACGGGGTGGCAGACGGCAATGTAGCGGTCCACACTCATCATGGTGAGTGTGAAGATGCTGGTGAACATGTTGTAGTAGTCAATGGACAGCACAGCCTTGCACAGTAGTTCCCCAAATGGCCACGTCTCCATCAGGTACTTGGCACTCTGGAAGGGCAGCGTACTGGTGGCCAGCGCATCAGCCAAGGCCAGGTTGAAAATGTAGATATTGGTGGCAGTCTTCATCTTAGTGTACCTTAGAAGGAAGAGCATGGGTTAACTATCCCACTTCATGGATTTCAGTTTCCATTAAACTCAGGGAGGTGAAGTGACTTGTTCAAGGCTCTATAAGGTCAAGGGCAAGATAGGTATGGTGCCACATGCTTATCTCAAGAAAGCAAAACAGCTGGGCTTTATTCCCAGCACTCTGGAGGCAGAGACAGGCAGATCTCTATGAGATCAAGGCCAGATTGGTCTACATAGTGAGTTCCAGGCCAGCTGGGGCTACAGGGAGACCCTGTCTCAAAAAGACAAAAAAAAGAAAAAAAGAATATCTACA
>NW_008350771.1:1112114-1192114 GCF_000622305.1 Nannospalax galili
GCATCCCCATAGTAGCATAAGAGTGATTTACCTTGGGCAATTTCCCTACCATTTAGTAAGCCCAGATTCCTTTATTTAGCTTATTATGTGAGTTTCCTCTTCACTTTATGGTGAATCTGTAATGACTTACAAAGTGCCTACCACATCAAAAGACCCTCCATAAACTGAAATCGAATATTATTCATTCCATGTTAGTTCATTTTTCCTGTCACTGTTAAGAAGAATGATGTGTGGCAAGCTCTATTCTTTCAATAAGTTCTGGCAGCTCAATGATTTTACCACTTCAGCTCTAGGCACATGCAGAATAGCTATGAATGGCAAAGTTCAATCTGCTAGACCAGCTTCAAATACCCAACACCAAACCTGACAAAACTCAATGGAGAGATTTCTGGAATGGGCCATGGGCCTCAGTGAACCCAGCACAGACAGTAGCAGTACAGTGACAGCTGTCACAAATGTGCTCAACTAACTACAGAGCAGCACAAAGACTTCCAGAGAGACCTCCTTCCCCCCAAAATATACCTTCCCTTTACTCTCTTCTGTCCTATCTCCACAGATATAACTGTGTAGTAAAAACTGAACTCTGTTAAATGAAGACTCTGGTCATTTTCATATGGTAATTCCTCTCTGGAGAGTAGTGCCTTCCTTCTAACCTCCCACAATGATACACATTCTTTTGCAACCAAGTCTTTCTCACTAGACTTTGAGCTCTTTATTATTTTTTGGGGGGGGTTGACTTTGAGCTTCTTAAGGACAAGAATTCTGTCTTCTCAGGGCTGGAGAGATGACTCAGCAGTTAACAGTGCTAGTTGCTCTTGCAGAGGATCCAGGTTCAATTCCCAGCACCCAATGGCAGCTAACAACCATCCATAACTCCAGTTCCAAGGGATCCAACTCCCTCTTCTATCCTCCATGGGCATTGCATGGCACAGGAGCCCTTACATACGTGCACACAAAATGCTCATACACATAAAATAAAAATAAATAAATCTGGGGCTGGAGAGATGGCTCAGTGGTTAAGAGCACAAGCTGCTCTTGCAGAGGACCCAGGTTTGGTTCCCAGCACCCACATGGTGGCTAACAACCATCTGTAACTCCAATTCCAGAGGATCTGATGCCCTCCTCTGACCCCCTTGGGCAATGCACGACACAGGCGCACTTACACACATGCAGGCAATGCATTCATAAAATAAAAATAAAAAATCCAAAAGAGTTTTTTAAATCTTAAAAAAATTACAATTTTATTTATTTTGTATGACGGGGGCACATACATACCATAGCACATGTGAAGATCAGAGGATAACTTGTGGGAGTTGGTTCTTTCCTTCTACCATGTGGGTCCCCCAGGATTGAACTTGGGCCATCAGGCTTGGTAGCAAACACCTTTACCTGCTGAACCATCTTGCTGACCCAAGGATATTATTAATACTTCATCTATGCAGAATAATGTTGGGGGCTAGACCATTCACCTTGCCTTTGGGGGATATGATTGGCCAGCTCTGAGTAAGAGACTCTGCCATGGGCCTTATATCCCCCAAAATGTCCTATGTGGAAGCCCAGGGCTCCTCCTGCTCCTTCCTTGGTTCAATCCAGGCCTCTTAACCCCCATGAAGCTGAACTAATCCCTCTGTGAATGCCATGGTTCATTCCCTATCCCATCCCCAGTGCTGTGGGGAAAAGTGAGCTACTGGTACCGTCACACATCTAACCCAGGGAATGAGCCCAGGTAGATGTCAGGCCAGGTGTGCACAACCAAACTCTGCCCCTAACCCTCCCAGCATACTCCAGTTTGGTGCTGTATATAGCTGTTCACAGCACAGCTGGCCCTTGCTTGGCCAACATGTAGAGTCAAGGTCCCTACTACACAGGGCGTGGGCTGGGCATGGGGTAGTATCAGAGACTGTCCAACAACAGTGTCCTCGTCATAGACACAGGGAAAGGAACTCTCATGCCTTGGGATGATGTGAAAGCCCAGAGAAGGGCGGGGTGGCATGGATGACGGAAGAGCAGAAAGAGCCCTGGGGGTGAGGAACTGATTATGAAACAAAGCCCACTGGTAGTGATACACACTCATAATTGTAATCCCAGCACTCAGGACATTGAGGCAGGAGGATCACAAGTTCGAGCCTACCTTGGCTACATAATGAGACCCTGTCTCACAAAACAAATAAACAAGGACTAGAGAGATGGCTCAGGGGTTAAGAGCACTGGCTGCTCTTGCAGAGGATGCAGGTTTGGTTCCCAGCACCGACATAGCAGCTAAAAAACATCAGTTACTCCAGTTCCAGGGGATCCAACACCCTCTTTTGGCCTCTTCTGGCCTCTTCCAGCATTGTATGCATGTGGTACACTTACACATATGCAGGCAAAACACTCATATACACAAAATAAAAATAAATAAAAATATTTTTTTAAAAACCCTCTGGGTGTGGTGGTGAATACTTTTTAATTCTAGCACTGAGAAGGTAGAGGTAGGAAGATCAGGAGTTCAAGGTCATCCTTGGCTACATAGTGAGTGAGTTTAAGGCCAATCTGGGCTACACCCGTCCTTGCCTCCTATCAAGAAAAAGAGCAAGCGCTCTACCAATGAGCTACACCCCCAGGCCAGATCTGCTTCTCCATCCTTAATAAGCACACCTCAACCATAAGCAACTCTTACCCACTCCAGCTTAAGAATCATTAGGGAGAGGCTAGAGAGATGGCTCAGCAGTTAAGAGCACTGATTGCTATTGCAGAGAGCCTGGGTTCAATTCCTAGCATCCACATGGCAGCTAACAACCGTCCATTAACTCCAGTTCCATGGGATCCAATACCTTCTTCTAACCTCCTCAGGCATTGGCACTATACGACTTGGGTGCACTTACACACATGCAGGAAATATACTCATATCCATAAAATAAAAATACTAAATTTTTGTTGTTGTTGTTAAGAAAAAGGAATCACAGGGCTGGAAAGATGGCTCAGCAGTTAAGAACATTGGTTGTTCTTGCAGAAGACCCAGTTTCGAATTCTAGCACCCACATGGCAGCTAACAAATGTCCATAACTCCAGTTCCAGGGCATCTGATGGCCTCTTCTGTCCTCCACGGGCATTACATGACAAAGGTGCACTTACCTACATGCAGGCAATACACTCATACACATAAAAAATAAAAAGAATCACTATGTAGATGCAGCCTAAAGCCCATACCTGGGAGAGAGAGGGAAATGGGTTCAGAGAAACTGTACAACTCATTCAAGATCACACAGCCACAGTGTAGAGCCAAGGAGAGAATCTAAGACTCCGACTGCATGTGCTCTCTCCCCTACCCAAGGGTGCTGTCACACAAGGGTCAGTCTCTCTAATACCCAGTGTGAGGGCACTCAATGGTGCTTTGTTTTGTTTTGTTTGAGACAAGGTCTCATGTATCCCAGGCTGGCATGGAAATCTTTAAGTAGCCAACACTGACCGTGAATTCCTGACCCTCCTGATTCCATGTCCCAAATGCGGGGATTAAAGGCATGTGCCACCACACCCAACTTGGTACTTCATGTTTCTGAAGGACTGAACAAATTTACGTCTGTTGAAGTTTTTCCTCCATAATGGCTCAGAAAGGGGATTTTTTGGTTTAAATAAAAATTAAAAAAAATTAAAAAAAAAAAAAACTGGACTCACTTATTGTCTCCAAGAGTAGCATCTGTCCCATAACCTCCCAAAATAACTGCAGTTTGCTCTGGGGCTCAAGCAGCAAAAAGTTTTGCTCAGAGCCAGCGGAATCTCAAGTCTCAGGAAGTGTCTTCAGTGGGGTGTGGATCACAGCTGTGTGGGAGGCGGTCTCAAGCCCACAGCTGACTCCTGTAATTTCTCTGCTCTTACACAGAACAATTCAAGACTGTTCTTTGCCTGTTATTTTAATTTGTGAAGGATTCTTCCATTCTCTAAGGGGGCTGGGATTCTGGCAAGTGGGAGCTGAGGACTCTGGAGCTGGTCCTGGTGGGACCAAGGGGCCCAGAAGTAGTTTTCTCTCTCTCTCTCTCTCTCTCTCTCTCTCTCTCTCTCTCTCTCTCCTCCCACACCCACACCCTACTCTGCTCCATGACCTCTTTAGGTCCCCACCACCAGTCATGAGACAAATCATGCCCCTTATGCCTGCTCTCAACCTTCAGGGTCTCCCCCAAAGAAGTTTCTGCGTTCTATAAGTTGGCTCCACTCCTGGGACCCCAGATCCCCACACTGTCTCAACAAATGTCCTCCACCACACACTGGCCACTTTACTATTCCCTAAACATATCAAGCCCAGCCCACCTCAGGGCCTTTGGACTTGATGTTCCCTCTACCTGCCACCCTCATCCCTTAAACTGTGCATGGCTTGCCAATTCATTTATCTCAGGGCCTATTAAAATGTCACCTCTCCTGAGATGCCCTCCCTGACCACCCTATCTTTTTAAAAAATGTATTTATTTTCATTTTTTGTGTATGATTATTTTACCTACATGTATGTAAGCAATGCTCAAGGAGGTCAGAAGAGATCTTTGGATCTCCTGGAACTGGAATTACAGATGGTTAGCCACTATGTGGGGTGCTGGGAACCAAACCCCAGTCCTCTGCAAGAGCAGCCAGTGCTTTAACCACTGAGCCATCTCTCCAGCCCCTTGACTACCCTACCTGCTTCCATCTTCTTTATACCACAAGCCCTGCTTCATGTTATCACTGACTTATTTCTCTTCTCTTCTGGGCTCTCTGGCCTATGTAAGCTCAGGTTCATGGACTTAGTTCGCTCTGTTCCCTGATATTTTAGACATGTGTCTCAGTGGCATCTCAGTCGAGGGCTCATCAGCTCTCATGGACCCAGGTCACAGCCTCTCTCCCCAGCCCATAGGACTCAGGCTGTTCATTCTTGCTCAAAGGCAGTATATGATGCGATGCATCAACTCAGTTTCCCACAGCCTGAGCCAAACAGCTGCAAGCAGTCATGCCCACCTGCAACAGGCTGAGAAACAGAGTCTCCTTTGTGCGCATAAGTAGAGAACCAGAAAAGCATTTTCTAAAATATTCAGGGCTGGGGGGATGGCTCATTGGTTAAGAGCACTGGCTGCTCTTGCAGAGGACCCAAGTTCAATTCCTAGAACCCACATGGCAGCTAACAATCATCCATAACTCCAGTTCCAAGGGATCTGACACCCTTTTCTGACCTCCATGCGCATTGCATGACACAAGTGAACTTACATACATGCAGACAATACACTCATACACATAAAAAATAAAAATAATAAGGCCTGGCATGGTGGCACATGCCTCTAGTCCCAGCACTTGGAAGGCAGAGGCAGACGAATCTCTGTGAGTTCAAGGTGAGCCTGATCTACATAATGAGTTCCAGGCCAGCTGGGGCTACAGGAAGACCCTGTTTCAAAAAGACTAAAAAAATAAATAAATAAGCCAGGTGTGGTGGTGCATACCTTTAATCCCAGCACTTGGGAGGCAGAGGCAGGGGGCTCTCTATGAGATTGAGGTATGCTTGGGCTACATAGCCAGTTCCAGGCCAGCTGTGGCTACAGAGAGACCTCAAAAAAATTGTTTAGTAGCCATTCCTACCCATTAAGTGGCCTGGGCACTGTGAGCTACAGGTCAGTCTTTGCAGTGAGCTGAGTCCTCTATGCTTCAAAAGCAAAGTGCTGAACAGGCACTGATGCATATATCATGCAGGCACAGAATTTCCTGTGCCATTACCTGTCACACCAGACCCCTGAATGAACCCTCAGTGCTCTTGTGGCAATGTCAGAACAGTGCACGCTCACTTTAGCCTTGCAAGCTGCTGAGACTATAGATGTGTGCCACTATGTTCTCTCTTGCACTCACTCTCTCTCTCTCTCTCTCTCTCTCTCTCTCTCTCTCTGTGTGTGTGTGTGTGTGTGCGTGCGTGTGTGTGTGTGCTTGATTTGTTTTCTTTTTTTCAGGGTTTACATTCTTAGTATTCTGTAGATAACTGTCCATTTCCAAATCAAAGAATATACTGTAATTACATTTATTTTCTATACAGAACTTTTATTTTCCTGAAATTAGTAATTATCTCTCTTTTTTGTCTTTGTTTAGGTTTGGATTTTTTTAAATTTTTATTTATTTATTTATTTTTTGTGTATGCGTGTATTGCCTGCATGTAGGTAAGTGGACCCATGTTGTGCAATGCCCACAGAGGTCAGAAGAGGCTGTCGGATCCCCTGGGACTAGAGTTATGAACAGTTGTTAGCTGCTATGTGGGTGCTGGGATTTGAACCTGGATCTTCTGCAAGAACAACCAGTGTTCTTAACTGCTGAGCCATCTTTCCAGCCCCAGGTTTGGATTTTTTGAAAGAGTTTCATGTAGTTGGAGCTGGCCTGGAGCTCACTGTGTGACTGACAATAACCTTGGACTCCTGATCCTCTGGCCTTCACTTCCTGAGTCCTGGGATTACAGGTGTACACCACTACACCTGGCCTTAAATGCCTTTTTTTCATTTGCTTATTTCTATGTACATACTGCTGAATCTCATGAGTGTATATCCTGCATGTATATAAGTGCACCTGTGTCCTGCAATGAGTGAGGAGGTCAGAAGATGGCATCAGATTCCCCTGGAACTGGAGTTATAGATGGTTGTTAGCCACCATGTGGGTGCTGGGAATCGAACCCAGGTCTTCTGCAAGAGTAGTCAGTGCTCTTAACCACTGAGTCACCTCTCCAGCCTCCCAAACACCTTTTCTATATAGTCACATATTCATGTGTTCCTTAGTTTTCTTAGTGATCTACTTCTACACCCTTCCTCCTTCCCTTTCCATCTGAAGATTTTTTATTTTTCTTTTGTGTGTGTGTGTGTGTGTGTGTGTGTGTGTGTGTGTAAACCATGTGTGTGGGTACCCTTGGAGGCCAGATGTGTGGGATCCCCTGGAGCTGGACTTACAGGCAGTTATAGCTTCCCGATATGGGTGCTGGGAACGGAACTCTGGAAGAGAAGAAGCGATTACTCTCTTAATGGCTGAGCCATCTTTCCAGCCCCTCCCCTTTCCATCTGCAACAAGATGCTCTTACTAGGCCAACTACACATCTCTACACCTTTGTTAGAGCACGTCTAACAAGGCTTGAAAGTCTCCCTGTATCTGGATTTACATCCTCATTTTGCTGGAGCACATCCTGGAGCCACTTCCTGAGAAAGGCCATATAGGAGGCAAAGTTTTTATTACCTTGTCTGAAAAGGTCTTCTCTCTAACTTCTACTTTCCTTGACTATAAATAGAATAATGGATGGAAATAAATTCCCATCAGAATTTTGAGGATGTGGCTCCCTCATCTTCTGCCTTGCAGTGTCTCCACAGAAGTATCTAGAACCATTCCTGATGTAATCTGTCCCCCCACTCTAAAACTCCTGAACTTTTCTCTTGGTAGTCTGACATCTGGTGGTACTGTGCTTTGGTGGTGACTCTTTTTCAGATGTTCTGTTTCAGGGTGGGCCCTGTCAGTCTGAAGACTCCTGTTCTTCAGTATGAAATTGTTTTTAAATGTGTATGAATGTTTTGCCTGTGTATATATAAATGCAGCACATGTGTGTTATACCCACAGAGGCCAGAAGAGGGCATCAGATCCTCTGGAACTGGACTTACAGATGGTTGTTAGTCACCATGTGGGAGGTGGGAACCAAACCTGGGTCCTCTGCAAGATCAGCAAGTGCTCTTAATCACTAAGCCATCCATCTAACCAGTCCATCATGTCATTTCTTAGATGACTCCCTTCCATATGCTTTTCCTGGAATCTCTGAATCACTGCAGAATTCTTAGGCCTCCTGGGTTAATCCTCTAGCCTTTCTTTCTTTCTTTCTTTTTCTTTCTTTCTTTCTTTCTTTCTTTCTTTCTTTCTTTCTTTCTTTCTTTTCTTTCTCTTTCTTTCTTTCTTTCTTTTCCTCTTCTTCTTTCCCTCCCCTCCCCTCCCCTCCCTTCCCTTCCTCTGTGTGCCCCTGAAAGGTGCACTCACACATGCATATCTGTGTGGAGACCAGAGGTTAACCTTGGATGTCTTCCTCTGTCACGTCCCATCTTATTTTTTGAGACAGAGTCTCTCATTGAAACTGGAGCTCACCATTTTGGCTAGACTGGGTGGCCAGCAGACCCTTGGAACTGGCCTGCCTACCCACCCACCTAGTGCTGGTGTTATAGACAGCTGCCACCATGTCCTGCTTTTACATGAGTGCTGGGGATCTGAACTTGGGTTCTCCAACTTGTACAGCAAGCACTCTTACCCACTGAGCCATCTCCCTAGCCTGACCCTCTAATCTTCTTATAGTCTTTTTAGAAAAAAAAATGTGTGTATGAATGTTTGCCTGCACGTTTATGTGTGCATCACATTCATGCAGTGCCCACAGAGGCCAGAAGAAGGCATTGGATCCCCCAGAACTGCAGTTATGGATGGTTGTTAGCCACCATGTAGGTCCTGGGAACCAAACCCAGTCCTGTGCAAGAGCAGCCAGAGTGCTAGTTAAACTAAGCTATCTCTCCAGCCCCTATACTGTCTTTTTGACACAGTCTCTGGAGAATTACCTTTTCATTATCTTTTAATCATTCTATTGACTTTTAAAAATGTATTTAGACTCCTATGTTTTATTTTCCCAGTGCCCTTTCTTCTATCATCATTCCTTTGCTACATAAAATTTATAGCATCCTGTTTCATGGACACAATATTGTCTAAGGACACCAGTATTTTTGTTTTGTATTTTCTTCTGCTCACGTTATTTTTTGGTTCAATTACCTTGGCTTGTTTATTTGTCTGCCTCGCTCTCCCTCTTTTATCCTGGGTCTTCAGTTCAACTATCTAATGAGATGGGACTGAATATTAATCTTCTAGTGAAGCCCCGAATAATGAATTGGCAGCTCTGTGTATATCAGCGTGGGGGTCCTGAAAACTGTAGGAGACTAAGTGGTGATCCTGGCCATCACACTGAGGACATGTAAATAATGGGTTTCTAGGGCTGGACATGGTGGTACACGACTATAATGTCAGCACTTGGGAGACAGAGGCAGAAGGATCAGGAGTTCAAAGTTATCTTCTGCTATGTAGTGAGTTTGAGGCCAACTGGAGCTTCATGAAACCCTGTCTCAGAAAACCAAGTAAGAAGTCAGTCTCTAAAGGTCTCTCCCCTCCTACCTGTGTTTGCAAAACTCTAGTTGTCAGGACTCTGGTTCCAGAGCTGAGGAAGGGGCTTATGGAGTCTCCCCATTTTCCATTTGGCATTTCACCCTGCCTTTTCTGTATTTGCTGACCCTGTGGTGTCCAGTATGCCTCCAGGGGGAAAGCCCTGCTGTCCTGCAGAGTAGAGGGTAGTCACTTGGCTGTGAAAGTCACAAAGGGGACTGGGGGCCAAGGGTCCCACTGCTACTCTGTTGATAGTCAACCTCCTGCCCTATCATCCTCACACTCTGTTACTTCCCACCTTCCAAGATGTGTGTTGACCTGTGGAGAAGAGAAACTGAGGCATAAGAGGTGAAATGACTTTCCCAGGATTGTGTGGCTAGAAAAGAGCAGAGCCAGTCTAGTACTAGAACCTGATAAGCACCTAGCAACACTGCCCCTGTCCACTACCTCTCATTGTGAAAAGGTCAAGGAATATGGGTTTATTATAAACAGAAAAGTCTGTCTACTTATCCAGTTTTTGTTGTTGTTGTTATTGTTTTAAAATATATTTTTAAAAAAGATTAGTTTAGTTTTATGTGTATATGTGTGCGCCTGAATATGTATGTCCACCACACGAGTGTAAGCAGGTGTTAGTCACCATGTGGGTACTGGGAAGAGCCCAGATTCTCTGGAAGAGCAGCAAGTTCTCTTAACCCCTGAGGCATATCTCCAGCCCCCATTTAGTTTTTTATAAGATTTATTTTATTTTTATTTATGTGTATCTGTTGGGCAACTGTGGAGACCAGAAGTGGGCACTGGATCACATGAAGCTGGAGCTGCAGGCAGTTGTGAGCCACCTGATGTGGATGTGGTAACTGAACTCTGGTCCTCTGAAAGTGCAACCAGCACTCCTAAGCTCTCTTAACCACCTCTTCAGTCCTCCACTTGATTTTTAAAGATATTTATTTTTAACTTGTGTGTGTGTGTGTGTGTGTGTGTGTATGTATGTATGTCACATATGTGCAGGTAGATGCCCAAGAAAGCCAGAAAAGAGCATCGGTTCCCCTGGAGCTGGAGTTATAGGCAGTTGTGAGCTGCCTAACATAGGTACTAGGAATCAAACTTGGGTCCTCTGGAAGAGCAGGAAGTGCTCTTAACCACTGAGTCATCTCTCCAGCCTGCACCACTTGTTTTTTTACTAACAACCAGATCTATACCAGGCATTGAGTCCACGATAAAAAAGAAATGACGAGCATGGAGTGGGTAGAGGGAACTTAATTGTAGCTTAATTGTAAAGCACTGGGCCAGGCATGGTGGTGCACGCCTTTAATCCCAGCACTCAGGAGGCAGAGGCAGAGGCAGGCGGATCTCTGTGACTTCAAGTCTAGCCTGATCTACATAGTGAGTTCCAGGCCAGCTGGGGCTACAGGGAGACCCTGTCTCAAAAAGATTTTTTTAAAAAGCACCTACCTAAGATACACAAGGCCTTCAGTTCCTCCTCAGCACTGGGGTGGCAGGGGGGGGTACCACCCATTGGACCAGACCCAGGGGGTAAAGATGGGAACACTCTGGCTGAACCACTACTGACTCATCAAGGCATTTAGGAAATTTTTTGCTTTTTTCCCAAATCAGAAATCCCCATTAGCTCATCCTGAATTATGTAGCTGCCTGGGCATTTGCTTCCAACCATCCATCTCAGCTGTCTTCCTTTACTTAAAACTCCAAGGGGTTGAGCATGTTTGCCTCTGAGCCCTAAGTCCATTCCATCTTCTGTCAGATCAGCCCTAATGTAGGCCGATCCCCAGCACTTCTTTTTTTGAGGGGTGGGGTCTTTTTGAGACAGGGTCTCCCTGTAGCCCCAGCTGTCCTGGAACTCACTATGTAGACCAGGCTGGCCTTGAACTCACAGAGATCTGCCTGCCTCTGACTCCCAAGTGCTGGGACTACAGGCGTGCGCCACCACGCCTTTTTTTTTCTTAATATTTAATTATTATTTTTATTTTATGTGTATGAGTGTATTGCTTGCATGTATGTGAGTGCACCCGTGTCATGCAATGCCGTGGAGGTCAGAAGAGGGCTTCAGATTCGCCTGGAATTGGAGCTAAGGATGGTTTGTAGCTGCCACGTGGGTGCTGGGAATCGAACCTGGTCCTCTGCAAGAGCAGTCAGTGCTCTTAACCCCTGAGCCATCTCTCCAGCCCCAATCCGCAGCACTTCTATCAACTGCCCTTCACTTTGATGGAGAGTGGGTACACTCTGTGAGTGAGGGGCTCTGCCCATTTGGCTGCACAGCCAGAACCACACTGAATCCATACACTCTCACGGGATTCTGGGGGAGCTAGGCCTCCCAGTTGAACACTCACCCTCAAGCAGACTGGCTCCAGAGAAGGATTTTTCTCCCCAGACACACTGAGAGGCTGGTCAGCGTGTCTGATGCCTGATGCATTCCCTCCTTTGCTCAAGGCATCCTTGGGACTCGTCTGACCACTTAGGTGGGTCGTCTACTTTCTTTAAGCAATATTCTTGCGTCTATGAGGTAGGCACTCTGCCAAAATCAGCAGATGCATGCTCTTCCTCACTGCAGTGTTGAGTTACTACCATCCTACTGGGCTTGGTGGTGCATGCCTGTAATCCGGGCACTCAGAAGACTGAGGCAGGAGGACTACCAAGAGTTTGAAGCCAGCTTAGGCTACAAAACGAGTGCCAGGCCAACCACCATCCTCTTTCTACTGATGAGCTGTGCAGATGGCCCACTCAAAGATACATAGCTAGGAAAGGGACAGTGACAGGATTTAGACTCCAATCTATATGGTTTCTAAAGCACTAGGTCAAAGTCACTGGGCTCGGGGTTTGAGAGATGGCTCAGCAGTTAAGAGTACTGGTTGCTCTTGCAGAAGACCTGGATTCGATTCCCAGCACCCACACAGAGACTATCAACCATCTGTAACTCCAGTTCCAGGGGATCCGACGCCCTCTCTGTCCTTCATGGGCATTGCATGACACACATGCAGGCAATACACTCATACACATTAAAAAAAAAAAAGGTCACTGGACTCACAGCTCCCTGATTTTTTAACCCGCTGTTCAATTTGCCACTTGACTGAGCTTCTTGGACTCTCATGAAGGGGCCAGGCTGGAGGCCAAGGGTGAGCTGTGCCATAGCATTCAGCTGCTGCTCACTCATTCCTGAATGTTCCTGGTAACACTGGTGTGACCACCCAAGCAGTGAGACCAGTCCAAAGGATGCTTTGTGCAAAGGAGGGAAAGTATTGGCCTTCCTCTGGACTCCCAGCATCAGACGTCAGACACTCTACTCAGAACAGTGTCACAGACACAGTGATGGGTCCAGGGGCCAAGAAGAAAAGTCAGCTCGAACAAAGGAGGCACCTCTGTCTAGCGTTTCTGGGCAGTCACCAAGCCTGTTTTGGTTTGTTTCAATAGATAATAAACACTGGTTGGACACATACTGTGTGCCAAGTACATGGACAAGCCATTTACATCGTTTAATCTTCACAGCACTCCATGGGGTAGATAGCATTTATTATCCTCAATTTATCAAGAGTGGTAATGAAC
The DNA here is from genome assembly GCF_000622305.1 of Nannospalax galili. Classification (NCBI taxonomy): domain Eukaryota; kingdom Metazoa; phylum Chordata; class Mammalia; order Rodentia; family Spalacidae; genus Nannospalax; species Nannospalax galili. Next base: position 1,124,796 of record NW_008350771.1, read on the forward strand.
CTGCTGAGGTTGCAGCCAGGAAGTGGTGGAGTGGATCCAGTCCCAGGGCTCCCTGAAAGCTGGCACTCCCTCTTGACTTCGGCTTTAGCTTCTCTCCTGTGTACTCAGTGTACTCTGTGTGCCCTCACACACTCCTTGACAATTAAATATAACATCCCCAAGGGCAGGGAGGGTAGTTGTCTTACTTCTATGAGCCTGGCACCCACAGCAGTGCCTGGCACAAAGCAGGTGCTCAGTATACATTCATGGAATGGATGCATGTTAACACATCCACCTTCCACATTAGGCAGGACAACCTTCAAGCTACAACTGTGTCTCACTCCCTGTAGATCCCAGCAGCTGGTGCAAGGACAGGTAGGTACAGAAGACACATGATAGATGCCTGTGGAAAGGTGTCAAGGCGCACCTGTGAGGAGCTACAGACCAAAGAGGTCAAATCGGGCTCTCTCTTCCCTTCTCCCAGGTCTCCTGAAGGATACCTAGGCCTGACCCTCTTTGCCCTGAGTGTAAAGTGACTCAGTCCTGCAGGGGGCGAGAGAAATATCACTCAGATTGTCTATCCAAGGGGGCTAATTTGATTTTAACTAAATGGAGGCAGTGATGCCATTGCTTTTCTCCCGAGTAGGAGGTAAGAGACCCCAAAGCGACAGCAGCATCAACAGTTAGTCTGATCGACCTTGTGGAACGTCACGGTGCAAGGAGAACACATGGCTTCAACCAGGACCAAAACTCTTTTGGTCCCCAACCAAATCCATTGCGGATCACTGAAATATTTAGAATTAATATTACTCCAAATACTTTTTAAACTCTCAAATATAACAGCTATCTACTGGAGACTATTCAACACAGAATCATTTCATAAGCAAAGTTTAAAAACCAATGTAAATATTGCAAATACGGATAGCATACAAACACACAAATATCATTTTACTGAATGGTAGCTTGCTCTAAGACTGTTATATAATCTCTCAGAAATATGCTGTGACCGTCTTTCTTTAGTCATATATACAAATTAATATAATTTTAGTGACTGCTATAGTAGTCCGGAGATCAAGGTTTTTCTGCACAGGACCAGAGAGTATTTATTAGATTTTAGGAGAGGAGAAAAAGATGAAGTTTAAAGTTTAGAAATAAGAGCCAGAGCCAGACCTGCAACAGGCAAGGAATGTGTCCTTTATTCAAGGTATCGCAGCAAAGGGCAGAAGACTTTCATCAGGAAGAAGACATCTGTAACCAAGGAAAGGGGTTTGGGGATTTTTCTGTGAATTCTACTGAACACAGCTGCAGGAGTTTACTTGGTGCCAGGGACTGGTGTCCTTGGGTGACTGAAGGTCCTCCTCCCAAGATTATTTTCTCAGGCAAGGCAGACGAGCAATCATCTAGGGCACTAAAGGAGATAGGTTGGCTCCACAGTCTCCTTCAGTCCTGGTGGTAAGCACCTGATAAGGACTGAGCAAGGCCAGCCTGCCAATTTAGGGCCAGTTGGCCACTTTCAGGGATTTATAGTTTTATTGCTCCCCTAATGAGACTTATGGTTCTCCTGTAACTCACACATTCTATCATTATTAAACAAATACTAGAGTAAATACTGCAAGTCCAATTAGGTCTCTGTCACATACAGATACCTAAAATTTTCTTTTAGAAAGATAATTTTAAGTCAGGCATAGTGGCACACACCTTTAATCCCAGCACTCAGGAGGCAGAGGCAGGCAGATCTCTGTGAGTTCAAGGTCAGCCTGGTCTACATAGCGAGTTCCAGTGCAGCTGAGGCTACAAGGAGACCCTGTCTCAAAATAAAAATAAAAAAAGAAAAGAAAATTTTAGTTCAAGGACCATACAAAGTCAGGCAATGGCCATGTGGTGGTACAGGCCTGTAATCCAGCACTTGAAGCTAAAACAGGAAGATCATGAACTCAAGGCTAGGATGAAACTGCATAGTGAGACTTGTCTCAAAAAATAATAATATTAAGGGTGAGGGGCCTGGAGAGACGGCTCAGTGGTAAAGAGCACTGGCTGATCTTGCAGAGGACCCAGGTTTGGTTCCCAGCACTCACATGGCAGCTAACAACCATCTATAACTCCAGTTCCAGGGGAATTAATACCCTCCTCTGGCCTCTGTCAGCAGTGCATGCACGAGATACACTTACATACACACCACATGAGATACACTTGCATAGTACCAGCAAAACACTCCTATGCATAAAATAAAAATAAATGAATCCAAATTTTGGGGGGGGGGTAAAAAAAGAGACAACGAGGAGGAGGAAGAGGAGAACGAAGAGGAAGAGAAGGAGGAAGAATACTAACATAGGCTAGCCTCAAACTCCATAAACCAGGTGTTGGTGGCACAGGTCTATAATCCTAGCACTTAGGACATACAGGCAAGAGGATCAGAATTCCAAAGCCACCCTCAACTACACATGGTGCATGAGACCCTATCTCCAAAAAAACAACAAAAATCAGACACCTGGGCTGAACTAGTCTCACCACTGACTCCTGAATAAAGTCAATTAGTGAATCCCCTACTGAAGGATTTGTAGGCTGTTTCCTCTTTTCTGTTATGATAAACAATACTGTGATAAACATTTCTGTACACAACTACCTAATGATTTCCTTGGGATAAAGTTCCTAAAATCTCAGAGCCAGAAGGAATGTCCAAAGTGAGGACTTCCCTCTGCAGTGCTCCACATATTATGTCCAAGAACACAGCATCCCCTGTTAGGATGGATAAGCAAGTTATTTCTCTTTTTTGACCTAGCAACAGCCTAACTTGGAATATGGTTCAATTTCAGATTACTCCCCTAGCATAGGTGATTCATTGATTCATGCCCAGGCACCACATTCAAAAACAAAACACAAACAACAACAAAAAACCCCACTACTTCATGTCTTGAATCCCCTACAGCCTGAGCAGCTCCATGCTCTTCCAGAACTTGGTTCCCCTTCTAGCCTTGGGCCCAGGCCTGCTCCTGCTCTTTCCACCCCAGATCTCTTAAGTCCAGACCCATCAACTGTGTCCCGATCCCCTGCACTCAGACCAGTTCAATTCTCCAACTCAGTTTGATAGACCCTCCACAAGTTGTTCCCACCCCCATCTTGTCCCTGTTCTCCTGATCTGACTGCCACAGACGTGCGTGCTACCCTGAGAGAGGCTATCACAAAGTTTCACAACTGGTCACACACAGAATATATGTCTGAGAAATGCCCAGCCCTAAGTGACACATTTAGAGTGAAACCTCTACACCTAAGGTTCATGGAACATAGCAGAACAAGGGGGTAGAGAGACTATTACTACATCCCTGAACTCTCACAAACAAAGCTTCCTCATACAACAAAGTGTGATGAACACAGAAGGCCACAACTGGCTAAGTTTTAGAGAACAAGAGACTATAGAATGCACGTCCCTGGATAGGACTCAAACCTCACCCACCCACAGCTCAGAGACCGTTGTGGAAGAGGAAGCAGAAAGATTGTAAGAGCCAGGGCTGGTGCATGGGCCTAAGGTAACAGAGGCTTTCAGGCCCCTGGGAATTTACTCATATGAGCTTGCAACAATGGTGACAGCAGGCACAAGACCCACGCTGACTCAGTCAGACAAAAACCCAGCATAGAATGAGGGAAATGGACAGCAGGCCCCAACCCTAGCTGAAGAACTATTGGCAACTGATTACTGGTGGATGAGAGAGAGTAGATCTTCTTTAAGGGAGTGAGTCTATATAGGCTGACTTCACTCCAGTGGATGAACTTGCACTGAGGAACATCTGGGTACAAATGCTTGACCAGATAGGACTTACCATTTATGACAGAATGCATAAACCCCCGGGGGGGTTGGAGGAGCATGAATGGGGGGAGGGGGTCTGAATTGATTAAGATCTATTATATAAAACGCACAAATAGAAAAGGAACTTAGAGGTGAGTGTAAAATTACAGACTTAACTGTGGACCAGTTTCCTTACTATGGTGAATTCTGAATCTGCATAAACACAAGAGAAGGGAGCATCATCATCCCCATTTTACAGGTGGGGAACACTGAGGTGCAGAGAGGTGAAGTCATTTACCAAAGGCCCACAACTAGGCCTAAAAGGCCTTGAATTAGGTCTGTGATCCTAGGGATTCTAAAACTCACTTTCCTCAGCACTAATCTTCTCCCAGAGTGTCAAATTCATTCCCTTTGTTTTACAAATGAAGGCATTCAGGCTCTGTGTACTACCACCTCAGAACAAAGAGCTTCAACAAAGCAACTACCAGCAGCCAGGGATCAGCTGGGGCTTCCTCTATTTACAGACAAAGGGTGATTGCTCTTCCAATGGGCAAAACAAGCCTGGCTGGGCAGCATGGACAGCAAGCTGTGTCCCTGCCCACCACTTAAGAGGAGTGGCAAGTGGCCAGAAATTAATTAGCTGTCTCAGTTTTGGCAGAGCCTGAGGAAGGAAAGTGGTTAATTATAATGAAGCCCAGAGAGCTTGTCACAGGAGAAGATTAAGGGTTGGGGCATGAAAATAAAGGGCCCCAAAGTTGAACAGGAGTTGGAAGATCTATCAGGCCCAAAGGCCTAGCTTCATCTCAAAAGACACAACATACTCAAGGCACTCTCTATCCTCCTGACCCTGCTTTTCTGCTTAAGGATGGATAGACTGGGGGGCATAATGCAGCCAGACACAATGGAGACCCCAAGAAAGCAGAATCTGGGGGTGGGTGTCAGAAATAAACCCTGAGGCCAGGAGTGGTGGTGCACACCTTTGATCTGAGTACTCAGGAGGCAGAGGCAGGTGGATCTCTGTAAGATTGAGGCCAGCCTGTTCTGCATAGCAAGCTCCAGACCAACTGGGGCTACAAGGAAACCCTGTCTCAAAAACACCAAAAATAAGTAAATAAAATAAAATAAAAACCTGAAATTCAAAGGCACCCCCCTCCCAATACCATACATAGAAAAGGAGAATGGGGCTGGAGTAAGAGCACTGGCTGCTCTTGCAGAGAACCCAGGTTTGATTCCCAGCACCTACATGGCAGCTAACAACCATCCCTAACTCCAGTTCCAGGGGATCTGATGCCCTCTTCTGACCTCCACAGGCATTGCACAACACGGGTGCACTTACATACATGCAGATAATACACGCATACACATAAAATAAAGTTTAAAAAGAGGCTGGGCATGGTGGCGCATGCCTTTAATCCCAGCATTCAGGAAGCAGAAGCAGGCGGATCTCTGTGAGTTCGAGGCTAGCCTGGTCTCCATTAGCAAATCCAGACCAGCTAGGGCTACAGGGAGACACGGTCTCAAAAAGACCAAAAAAAAAAAAAAAAAGAAAGGAAGAACAGGAAGAACAGGAGGACAAAGTGAAAAGTAGCTCACGGGGAAGCTTCTGCTTTTGCTGAAGAGGGCATCTGTGTGGTCGGTCAGATGCAGCACGCACACCGGATGCAGCACGCACACCAGACTGGAAGCTTGATTGGTTTTTATCTCTAATGCAAGAGTTCTGTGCTTTTTCCCCATTTGCTGGGGTCCAACCTCACAGTCTTTCCCAGTTGACTAGTTTTAAAAAAAATGAAGAAGGGGAAAACTTGCTGGATAAAAGGGGAAAGGCTCAATGGCCCCAGGCCATCAGGTTCTGGGAATACAGCAGATCTTTTGCATAAACAAAAAATTTTACAGCATGTGTAGGGAGATTAAAAGATTTGAATTCAGAAAGGACTGATTCATTTAATGTTTCTTATGTGGGGGAAGATAGCTCAGTTGGCAAAGTACTTGCTGTATAAGCATGAGGACCTGAGTGCAATCCCCAGAACCTACATGAAAAAGACAGTTGAGGTGGCACTTGTCCCAGTGCTGGGGAGGAGAAGATAGGTAGATCCCTAGGGCTTGTGGCCAGCCAGCCTAAGTCTTCGAGTTCCAGGTCCCAGTGATAGACCCTGTCTCAAAAAACACATGAGGTTCACAAACACACACACACACACAAAGAGAAAGAGACAGACAGAAAGAGACAGAGATGGAGACAGAGACATACAGAGAGAGACAGAGAGAGAGGTGGAGACAGAGACACACAGAGAAAGAGAGACAGAGAGAGAGGCATCCTTCATTGTGATACATCAGTGCCTAGGTTTCCGGAAACAGGGTGTGACCCTCCTATAAACCCTACGGACACACCACCTGAGAGTCAGGTTGCCCCACTCCATTACTTACAGGGGTAGAGAGATACCGAGTAGTTACATGTTTGAAATAGGGCATGGAGGCTTGGCATGTGGCTCAGTGGTGGGGCAATTACCTAGTATATATGAGTCTCTGGGTTAGATACCCAGTGCAAGGAAGGGAGCGAGGGAGGGAAGGAGGAAGGAATAGTACTTGGTCCCTGCTCTGATGAAGGATACATAGGGCACTGCTGCCAACCATCAGAAAAGGCTCCCTGGAGGAAAGATTTACTTACTAGGCTGAAAAGACAGGGGTTGCTCTGAAGGGACAGTGGCCTGAAGTTCTGGCTCATCTTATTTTATTCAGTTGTTGGGGATTTCTACTATAGATCTCAATAACACAAAACAATTCCTCCCAGTTTTATTGAGGTAGCTGACCACATCCACAACCATATCTACCTCTGAACTGGAATTCAGTGCTGACTGACCCAGACCAGCTTTCTTGTTGGCACCAGGGCACACAAGACACCATCTGTAGGTGTCTGTCGGCTCACCCTCTGGACCAAGGCCCACTTGCTAGTCTCAAGAAGGATGTGGTGCAGGGTGGCAGGCACACAGGTGGAGGTAATCACAGAGATGCTGGATACCCCCATTGGTAAGGTGCCAGTAGAAAGGTCCCCAGGCAAACAGTTCCATCACACAGCTTCAAGACTTGAGAGACTGCAGGTCCTTCATGAAGGTTGGGCACATTCTTGTCTGCTAGCTCTAAGTGTTTGGGCACGTGGGCACCCTTCTTGGCTCCCAACACTCCTTCCTTAGAAAGGAGTTCCTAGGAGCTTTGCCATTCATATGCTCGAGCCCATGGTAGGGCCTTCTCTGTTCACACCTCCATGAGCTTCCTGGAAGTTTTGTTCTAAGACACAATGTTTCCCTGGTGAAAGGTCCAGAAGGGCAGTCTTGCCCTGGGGCCTGCCATGTTGAAATGTCAATAAACCACAAATTTTGATAGTCTCAAAAAAAAAGTTGATAAATGGTAATCAACTTTTGTTGACTGGGCATCAACATCACAGCAAAACAATGAGCTCACCAAAACAATGAGCTCCAGATTCAGTGAGAGACCTTGTCTCAGAAAACAAGGAGGTAGGCTGGTGAGATGGTTTGAGGGGTAAAGTGCTTGCTGTATAAGCCTGATGATCTGAGCTCCATACCTGGAACCCACAGAAAGGCAGAAGGTTGTGCCCACATACACATCATACACACAAACTAATAATAATAAGTAAAAAAAATTATTTATTTATTTTTTTGTCTATTTGAGACAGGGTTTCTCTGTAGCCCCAGCTGTCCTGGAACTCACTATGTAGACCAGGCTGGCCTTGAAATCACAGAGATCTGCCTGCCTCTGCCTCCCAAGTGCTGGGACTAATAAGTAAAAATTTTTAAAAATTAGGTAGATACAGCAAGATACTAAAAGTCAATCTCTGGCCTCTACACACTCACTCATAGGCAAGTGCATGTGTACATACATGCATACACCACACACATACACAAGCACAGTGGCCCAAAGAGGAAAAGTGCTCATCCAGATGTGGAGAACAGATAAAAACAGATCCAGAAAACTCAGGAGACTCCAGGCTTCTGGCTCTGATATCTTCTGATATTTCTCTCTGCCTGGCACTCAAGTATCACTTTTTCTTTGTTTCTTAACAATTTGTTATTTAAATAACTTAAAAATATGTCTATTACATTTTATCTACTCTCCAGACCCCTGGTTATACAGAAAAGTCTTTTTAAAAAATTTTACTTATGCTGGGTGTGGTAGCACATGTCTTTAGTCCCAGCACTTGGGAATCAGAGGCAGGCGGATCTCTGTGAGTTCAAGGCCTGCCTGGTCTACATAGTGAGTTCCAGGCCAGCTGGGGCTACAGGGAGACCCTGTCTCAAAAAGACCAAAAAAATTTTTTTCTTTTAATTATTTATATTTATTTTTATTTTATGTGTATATTTTGCTTCACATGTATGTAAATATACCCCATGCATGCAATACCACACAGGCACCAAGGAGGACATCAGATCCCCCTGGAACTGGAGTTACAGCCAAGTTATTAACCACCATGTGGGTGCTGGGAACTGAACCCTGATCCTCTAGAAGAGCAGCCAGTGCTCTTAACCCTGAGCCACCTCACCAGCCCCTTTTTTTATTTTTTAAGAATTCATTTACTTTTATTTTATGTGTATGAGTGTTTTGCCTGCATGTATATATGTGCAGCATGTACATGCAAGTGCCCACAGAGGCCAGAAGGCAGCACTGGAACTGGAGTTACAGACAATTGTTAGCCACCATGTTGGTGCTGGAAACCAAACCCGGGTCCTCTGAACAGCAGCAGCCATCTCTCTAGTCCTTCTAGAGGTTTTTCCTTTCTTCCTGTTTTTTGTTTTTTGTTTTTTTGGTCTTTTGAGACAGGGTCTCCCTGTAGCTGCAGCTGACCTAGAACACAATAGGTAGACCAGGCTACCTAGAGATTCACCTGTCTCTGCCTCCCAAGTGCTGGGACTAAAGGCGTGCACCACCATGCCTGGTTCCTTCTAGAGTTTTTTGAATAAGGCTTCTTTAACCTCATAGGACTATGAAGTTTAAGTTCTTCCCATTCATCATAGAAAGCTATAAAGGATAAGATTCTTTCTGCACACACCCTTCCCAGCCTAAGACAAAGCCGCTGATTTCTGCAGCTGCACTGGATGCTATAAATCAGTAGAACACAGCCCCACACCCCAATCCACCCCATAGCTCCCAACTGGTAACGGGGCCGCTACAGCCTGCATGGTGGTAAATTGCTAATTTAAGCCGGGCTTTCTGTTCTACCCTGCGATTATCCTTCTTCCTGTGTATGTTAGGGTATTCTGGGTAGCCAATTTGATTTCAAGGTCCCAGGATTCTAAGTTTAATGAAATTATGCCTTGCCCTTGCCTCTCAAAGTCCAGACATCTGGCAGGGGTGTGTGTGTGTGTGTGTGTGTGGAGGGGGTGGGATGTGAGATCACAGTGTCTGACACTCTTCCAATCTCAACTGTGGGACCTGAAAAAAGAAAATGAGGAAGAACCCAATAGAGGGATGCTTTTGGAAGCCCTTGTCAAGAAACTCCAATGGACTCTCATATGAACATTTGAAAATTCCCTGTTCTGTCTTTTTTCTAGTTCCCTGTCTAGAACTTGTAATGCTAATTACTCTTGCCTTTACTTCTCCTTCACATCTCCTATTCATGATTCAAAGACTTTCTTTTCCCCTTAGAGACAAGAGTTATGCAAGCTGGGAGTCTTTTAGATAGACCCACTGAAGGGGTACTCCAATTGCCTCACCCTGCGTCCCTGTTCAGCATGGAAGAAGCCAGAGCAGTCTGTGTCCCTATTCCCTATTGGCAATTTGGGTAACCCCTTCAGAGGATGACGTGATAAGAGGATGGTCAGAATTGGTTAGACAGTTAGGGTAAAAAAAAATCCCAAAGAAATGTAGCCAGTTTCTGAGCTAAAAGTCAAAATGTCCTTGGGCCTGTTAGCAACATACTCTGTTCCAAAGGCCAAAAACGTCAAAAGTATTTGGGAGCTTGTATCTAATCCTTAAAAGATTTTAGGGATTCCTCTTCAGAGGGGGGAATGTTAGATTAGCGGGAGTGGGCATGGATTTGATCAAAACACTTTATATGCATGTATGAAATTCTCCAAAAATTCTGCTTATCTTTCCTCTATCTATCTGAATCTTCTGCACAAAATTTCCGCCCAGTGTCTCCTAGCATCTGTTTGTTTATTTTCAGCAACAGGAAGCTCTTTACATTACCAAGAAGCCCAATCTTCCTTAGAGTGCTTTGATTATGGAGAAAAGCTTTATAGATATAATGAAAGCAAGCTGGGCGTGGTGGCTCACACCTTTAGTCCCAGTACTTGGGGGGCAGAGGCAGGCGGATCTCTGTGAGATGGAGGTCAGTTTGGTCTCCATAACAAGTACCAGGCCAGCTGGGGTCACAGGGAGACCCTGTCTCAAAAAGACCAAAGAAAGAAAAAGAAAGAAAGACAGGGGACTGGAGAGATGGCTCAGTGGTTAAGAGCACTGACTGCCTTTGCAGAGAACCCACCTACATGCACCTACATGGATGCTAACAATTGTCCATAACTCCAGTTCAGGGGATCTGACGCCTTCTTCTGACCTCCTTGGGCACTGCATGACAGGTGCATTTACACACGTGCAGGCAATACACTCATGCACATAAAATAAAAATAATGAATAAGAATTTTAAAAAATAATGAAAGAAGTAGAAACCATATATAATCAAAAGCATTCACAGCAGCATTTATTTAGATTGTCATTATGTTGGAAGAATAAGGGGCTAGACAGATTCAACAGTTACACTCACACTAAGAGACTCATAGCTACCTATAACTCCAGCTCCAGGAGATCCAATGCCCTCTTCTGGCTTCCTTGGGCACACACACACACACACACACACACACACACACACACATGGCACACACACACGGCACACATGCACACAGACACATATACCATAAATAAAAATTTAAAAATAAAATAAAATAAAAGACACCCAATAGATTACATTCATACAATATCACCCATAAAAAAACATGGGCTTTTTTTTTTTAATTGTTCCCGTTCTCTCTTTGATTTTGCTTTTTTTTTGGAAATAAGATCTCAACTCTATCTTAAATTAGCCTGGAACTCACTATGTAGCCTGGGATGACCCTGAAGTTCTAGCAGTTTTTCTGCCCCTTCTGCATACAGGAATTACAGCTATGAACCACCATGCATAGTTCAATATATATACAAATATATATAAAAATGTTTAATTACCAGGCATGGTGGCATAAACCTTTAATCCCAGCACTGGGGAGGTAGAGGCAGGCAGATCTTTGTGAGTTCAAAGCCAGCCTGGTCTACATGGTGAGTTCCAGCAGAGCTGTGGCTACAGGGAGACCCTGTCTCAAAAAGACCAAAAAAAAAGAATGTTTAATCTCCTGAGAACATGCTTATTACGTAAATGAAAAGGTGCCTGTAATCCCAGCACTTCCAAGGCCAAGGCAGGAATCTCACAAGTTCAAGGCCAGTGTGGGTTACATAGTAAGACCCCACCCCTATCATACACACAAAATAATCTTACAAATTTCATATACGGGGCTGGAGAGATGGCTCAGCGGTTAAGAGCACTGACTACTCTTGCAGAGGACCCAGGTTCGATTCCCAGCACCCACATGGTAGCTATGAACCATCCTTGATTCCAGTTCCAGGGGAGTCAGAAGCCCTCTTCTGACCTCCGCGGCATTGCACGACACGGGTGTACTCACATACATGCAGGCAATACACTCATACACATAAAATAAAAATAATAAATAAAACATTTAAAAAAACAAATTACATATACCTCAATCCTGATTTCACTATGTGTTCCTGATTACATGAAGACAAACATACGTGTTTGTGTGTGTGTGTAGAAATGAACAGAGATGGAAATATATAAATGACAAAGCTTTTCTCTTTTCTCTGCAGTAGGATTATGGGTAGTATCAGCCTCTGCTTAATATCTCCATATGTCCTAAAATAACTACCTTGTTACCTTTATTGTCAAAGAAAGCTTCTAATATTGCGCTGATAAAAGTTTCCCTGTAGCATCCATATCCAATAATTCTAGCTCCTCTGTGTCTTAATAAATGTCAACTGAGTGAATGAGAGGCCTCATTCCTCTCCTACGTGGCCAGAGTTACCAAAACCGTTTCCAGAATGCTTATCAAGCATCTGGTTCTGGGCTGAAGTTCTTCCTGTCATACCTTATGACCTCACTAAAACCACCCTGTCAGGGTCTATCATCCTCCCATTTCACAGAGCAGAAAACTGAGGCTAGAGAGGTAAGATATGTATTGCTGGAATTCATGCTCAGCTAGGTCAGACTGACTCCTATGCACAGGCTTCTGGTATCACACATAGAGGTCTCATGGATTTGCACACAGGAATCTGCCCCCACTTTTCTTTAGACATCTCCAACCCTGGCATCCACTCACTAAGTATCCTGCACCCGGCAGAGGCAGAGTGGATGGGGATGGTTTAAGGCTCAAAGAGACCTGAGTCTAAGCTAGACATGGTGATGCACACCTGTAATCCCAGCACTTGGGAAGTAGAGACACAGGAATTCAAGGTCATCCTTGGATATATAGCAAGTTCAGGGCCAGACTGGGCTACATGAAACCTTGTCTCAAAATAAAACACCTGGGCTTGAGTGTCCAGTGCACTTGCCTTGCAGTGAGAGGCACTTGCTCCCTCTGAGCCCATGTCCTCATCTGTGGATGAGAACAGAAAGTCCCACAGCAGGACCGTAGCTCAGCGTAGAGAAGCCTTGTTACCCGGTAGAGCCTCAGTGTCCTTGATGACTCCTCCCCACTCATCCAGTGTGTCTGTGAGTCACACACACTCCCCAGGGAATGATCCAAAGACGTAGGGCATGGCAGGTTCTGGGCAAGGCCAGGAGGCCCTAGTTGCTGCTCACCCTTCCCTTTCCCCACTTGGTTTCACCTGAAGTCATTGGGCCAGCTTCTGCCTTCATGTTAAGTTGAGCAGCTCTGAGTTTCAGAAAGAGGTCCTGGAGGCTTGGAGGAGAGTTTCTGCTACCTGTCCAAGGTCACAAGACTCCTCCTATTGTTAGGAATCAGCCTCCCTGGTTTTCCCAAATGCAGTCTCTACCCATCTGGTCCACCCACACACCAAATCCATCCTCTTGACCACCACTCTGCACAGATGGCTCTCAAATCCTCCTCTCCTGAGACCGAAAGCCCTCTCACTTCCCAGCATGGCTGGCCTTACTGTGGGGCCAAGGACCTGTCTGTCTGGCCTCCAATCCCACACCCAGACTAGCAGCTAGAGACCCAACAAGTATCTTCCCCCAACACAGCCAAACAGCTGGTCTCTGAGCCTCTCCTCAAGTTCTCACTCCCCTCCCTGAGATCAGCTCCCTGTCATTGCCTAAGGCTGGTCCACAGAACTCCTCCAACACTGGCATCTTCCTGGGAATTCTGGAGGGCAGGGACTAAGTCCGCAGACTCATCACTGGCTCCCAGACACCACTGAAGCTCAGTACAGCAGGGGCTTTTAGCAAAGCATAAAGAATAAGGCACTGCTTAGGAGGCTTTTGTCCTTGCTGCTTTTCTGACCTCAAAGCCACCAAGACCTTGGTAAACCTCTCTGCCCTCTCCATCACCCACTGGACCTTCCATTGCCCATGCTGTTCCCTCTGCCTGCCAAGATGCCCCACCCCCATCTCTCCACAGAGTCAACTGCAGCTCCTCCTACACCACTCAGCTCAGGCATCAACTTCTCTGGCTGAGTCAAGAACCTGCCCTGGATCCCACAGCCCCAGGGAGCTGCACTGCATCCTGGAGTTGTAACTAATCTGGAGTATGGCTATGTTAGGAGCTAGAGGCCATAGGAGGCTTGTGCTCAGAGTCTGAGTATCGGAAGCTGAGGCTGGACAGGCGTGACAGTGATCAACATCAGCAAATAGACTGATTAAATGTGCAGCCCGTGCAGGACATGGGACAGGGACCAAGGTGGAAACTGTAGACAGCCAGTTTCAGCAGCCACCCACTCTGCCCACCTGCAGCTGCTGCAGTGTGCAGGTTAAGCATGGCACACATTAAGGGCCTACCGTGCCATGCTGTCATGCCCAGGTGCCATGCAGTCAGTCCTGCATGAGTCCATTTAATCTTCCCAATAACCTATCATCATCAGTCTGCTTTTACAAAAGTGGAAATGGGACTCAAGGACGTTAAGCTGTTTGGCCAAAGCCACACCAGTAGGATGTGGTGAAGAAGGGATGGAAACTGGACACTACCTGACCCACAGTCATGACCTTTACCTCTGAACTGTGTCATCACTGGAATCTCTCCTGGCCTGGACCCCCAACCTGGGCAAGAGAGGAGACAGGGGCAAGGAGGCCCTTGCTGAGTCTTCCCTAACATGACAGGGTTCTGCAAAGGTGAGGCTTGAGCAACCTTCCCAGCAGTGTTGGGCATCTTGGCAGCAGACAAAGGGGACAACCGGAACCTCTCATAGCATACAGAGCCTGCCCATGCTGCCTGCTGTGTGCTACGATTACCTCAGTGAGAGAGAAGAGACTCTGCTTTACTGACATCACTGTGCCCAGGTACAGACCAGGTGAAGGCATTTTACTTATTTATTAATGCATACAGTACTGGGCTTTGCACATTGGTGAACAAGCACTCTACTACTGAGCCACCTCCCCCCTACTCTCTCCCCCCGCCCCAAGGTCTCATGTATCCCATACTGGGCTCTAGTTCACTATGACCTCAAACATCTGATCCTCCTGCCTCTACCTCCCCAGAGCTGGGATTACAAATAAGCACCACCCCCTGCCCAGTTTATGGGGTGCTAGGGATTGAATTCAGGGAGTCATGCGTGCTACACAAATACTCTACCAACTGAGTTTAGTATCCTAAACCTTTTTTCTATTTTTTTTTTTTTTTTTTTTTTTTTTTTTTTTGGAACAGGGTCTTGCTGAATTCTCCAGCTAGTCCTAAACTCATTCTGTAACCCAGTCCTTGAGGAGGATAAGCCTGCCCTAAATCATATCTAGAGTTCCTGACCACATGGCCACCGGGGAAGGGAGCAGAGAACTCACTGGCCAGGGTACAGGGCCCAGGGCCTCTCCATTGGAGACTACACAGGGCACAAAGACAGGTGCCCAAAGGGACCCTAGACGCCTCCCTCCCCTTGGGATTTCAGAGGTTTGACAAGAAATAACCCAAATATAGTCTCAGACAGCATCACAAACTGATAGCTTGGGACAAACACACCAACACACAGTCCCCTAAAATTATCATCGAACGTGACTTGGGAAGTGTCCCCACAACATGGAGCTGACACCCAAAGCTCCTGTCCTCACTGTCTGCCCCAAAGACCCAAGGCTCCACATGTAGAGAGAGCACCTCCTCGATCCGGTGAGGTTTCAGAGAAGCAAACCTACACTGGTCCTGTCACAACTGCCCCCTCACAAATTGTGACATACAAAGTGTCGCTAAACTGTCCCACAGCCCTGATGCAGAAGAAGGTGATGCCAACAGATGATTGTATGTTCTATAGTAAGACAAGTGCAGGCACGCACATACACATGAGCCCTAGCCCCATCACAGAGGAACCGGCCTCCCCTCTGGGCTCTGGGAGGGCCTGTAGAAAGTGCAGATGACAGAGTCGGGATAGGGGATCCAGGTCTCAAATTATGGTGTCTGCCCTGACCCCGGGACCCTGGCCAGACACAGACTCACCGGACGATGCCAAACATGACGAGCACGTTGCCCAGCAGCCCCACGGCGCACACCGCCGAGTAGAGCGCGGTGATGGCGACGGCCAAGGCGAGGGACGAGGCGCTCCGGCCGCCTGGCGGCCCCGACGCATTGGCGCTGGCGCTGGGGAAGGCGCTGGGGAAGGCGTCCGAGGCGTTGGCGAGGAGCAGGGACTGCAGCCCGACGCGGGCGGAGGGGACGGGCTCCATGGCGGCGCGTCCCTCTCCACCGTGCGCCCTGGGCGCAGGGACCCGGCGAGGGGCGCAGACAGCCGAGGCCGCGGTGCTGATGCGGTAGCTTGCTCTGGCCTCCTTCACCTGCCTGGCCGCCCTGCGCACAGCGGCCGCCAGCTCTCCTCGCCCGGAGCCGGGGGAAGCCAGGAGCCGCAGGAGCCGCCGCGGACTCCTCGGACGCGCGCACCACGTGGCCCGGAGGCGGCCACCAGTCTGCGCCGGCGACTAGGGGCGGGCGCTGCACCACCCGCTCGGAGCTGGGCTGGAGAGGCCTCTCCCGCGCTCCCTAGCTCCGCGGGTTCCAGTGCGCCCCCAGCCCAGCCAGCTCGGCCTCCCTTCCGACCCTTTGCCACTTGGGATTCCGAAACATCTGGATGCGAATCCTGTCTCCCGCCTCTGTCCTGATCGGGGGTAACCTTGAGCAAGTCGCTTAAGCTCGGTCAAGTTCATTCTCCGTATCTGCAAGATGAAGAAATCCCCCTACCTCCCTTCAGAAGATTTGAGGAAAATTAAAACGATGGAGTTAAGAATCTGTTATTTCGTGTCCTCTGTGCTTGACTCCCATCCTCTCCAGGCCTTCTCAGAGAACTTGAAGTGTCAAGTGGTTCCTGACCATGAAACAAAAGCAAAACGGTCCGGTTCCCCCAAAAACACCCGAAAGAAAACTGCTAATAAAATCAGGTACAACTCAGTTACACTGGAAAAGTACCCGGTGGGGTCTGTGGAATTGCACAGATGGTGAGCATAGGTCTCCGTATCAAGTTCAGTGCTCTCTCAACACACCAAGCTGAAAAGTCACCACTGTCTGGACACTTAGAGGTTTTTACTGGAAATATGACATTCCTGTTTGTTTCTATGCGCTGAGCTAGTAGGTTGCTTCAGCAATGAGAGAGAGAGAGACAGAGATAGAGAGAAACTCAGTGCCAGGCACACCATAAGTGACCCACAAATAACTATTATTACCCATGCCTTTCTGCACTCCATTCATTAGCTCCACAAATATTTTGAGGGTGCCTGATGTATAAGAACCAAGTACTATTGGGATCCATTGGTTTACATAACCAGATGCAGCCCTTGCTTATATAGCTCTATGGGGGAGAGAGGCATCAATCCTAAAAATCACAGTACCAAAAATCATGTTGAAGAAAGGGCCAGGTCTAGGAAA
Source organism: Nannospalax galili (assembly GCF_000622305.1). Lineage (NCBI taxonomy): Eukaryota > Metazoa > Chordata > Mammalia > Rodentia > Spalacidae > Nannospalax > Nannospalax galili. The sequence goes on from NW_008350771.1 coordinate 1,141,671, forward strand.
CCCAGAAGTTGGGACAGCATCCCTAAGGAAATGACACTTGAAGTGTGAAGCTGGGAGTGGAGGAATTAACTAAGGAAGTAGAGAAGAGCATTCTAAAATATGAACCACATGTGCAAAGACCCTATGGTCAGAGGGAGTGAAGAGAGCCGGGGAGAGGCTGCTGGAAGTGAGGGGTGAGATGCAGTGGTCTAGGAACAAACAAAAGGAGGGTACCTAGCTAATTCTTCCTTCCCACACCCCTTCCCAGACCCGAAGAGCCCAGACTCTGAGCCATCTTTTCCATAGGTTTCCCAGCCTTTCCAGAATAGTCTCTCTACCAAGCTTTTGTATGACTGTGGAGTCTGTTTCTATTCACCTCAGAGAGAGAGGGCAAGGACAGACCAAGGAAAGGATCTAGCAAAGCCTAGTTTGGTAAGCCAATAGGTTTAGTTGGATTAGTTATGGGAGCATTGGTGAGGAGTTACTTACAAGAGGATGAATGACCAGGGCAGCTAAGTCACCAAAAAAATCCTCCCACTCATGAGTGCCAGCTCAAGGGAAGCTGAATCACTAGAGCCCACTGAACAACTCGTAGGCAGTTCCACGGAATTCCTCTTCTCCAGCAATTGCTTACTGGTTACATGACCTGAGCTAGGGTTGTCAAGAGTCAACTATAAGTTTCCTGAGCTTCCCATGTCTTGTTTCTTATGAGTTTCATGAGCCCTCCCTCCCATTCCACCTGCCAGGGAATTAATTCATTTAGTAACAAGGTCCCACTTTATAGCCCTGGCTAGCCTGGAACTCACTGTGTAGAATGGGTTAACCTCAAACTTATAGTGACCCTCCTGTCTTTACCTCTTGAATGCTGGGATTACAGATGTGAACCACTATGCCTAGCACTCAAGGGAATTGTTTCAATCAGAAGGAAACAACTCAAGCATTACTCTGTTCCAGGTGGCCTGGTAAGTACTTTATGCACACATCGTCGCTTTACAGTAGTCTGTTATTAAGAAGACTGAGGGTTGGCACTAAACTATCCTATATGGTAACTATTTCTAGATATTTTCTCCTTCCAGTGAGGGAACCAAGCCTGATTGATCCCTGCACCCAAGACAGAGCTAGGGTCACGTTGGGTGCTCAAGAACCGTCATTTGGATGATAAAGATTCCAAGGAGGATTGGTGTGAGACCATATTGGGCTTCCTTAGCTCCATGTGCTGAGTGAGAGTAGGCAGGGCAGGTCCCCTCCCCCACATCACCGTCAGGCAATAGTCATTTATCAAGACACTCTTTCCCAGGGGCTGGACAGAAGGCCAGAGGTTAATTAAGAGCATGTACTGCTCTTACAAAGGACCCAAGTTCAGTTCCCAGAATTCACATTGGGTGGCTCACAGTCACCTATAACTCCATCTCTAGGGGATCTGAAGCCTTCTTCTGAACTCCATGTGTACCTGTATACATGTAGACATGCCCGCGCGTAGGCACACATACATACACATAACTAAAAATAATTCTTTTACATCTGTTCATATCTTAAAAAACAAACAGCCACAATTTCCAAGCCCATCTTCCTCTCCGTCAGTAGCCATCCGAGCTCCACAATCATCTAGAGTAAACTGGCCCCTAAGGCTTTCCCACTAAGTCATCAAGGACTTGTGAAACAAGATATATATATTTTTTTTTTGCTGTGTGCATACATGCTGCTGAATAGCAACCCCATTTCAAAGGGCCTGGATTGGGATAGGGAGAGAAGGGAGACTTCACTGGACTTCTGATCTCTCCCTACCCTTCCAACAAGTCATGCATTATTGTTATTTTTCACAAGTTCTTTTCCTTCCACTTGAAAGGCTAAGATACTTCTCCAGGCTCTTAATATCCATTCTTCAAGTTTCAGCTTACTTTCTGGGTTAGGGATATAACTGAGTGGTACAGTGCTTGCTTAACCGGTATAACCCTGAATTTGGCCCCTAGCACCTCAAAAAAAGTATGTAATATCTATTCCTTTGTAAAAATCTTCCCTGACACCCTTACACCCATGCACCCCTCCAACTAGGTCAAGCTGGATTAGTCAGGGTTCTCTGGAGGAACAGAACAGATAGAGTTGGTATACATTGAAAGGGGACTTATTAGACTGGCTTACACAAACTGGTCTGCATAATCCAACAATGGCTGTCTCACACCAGAGAGAATCCGGTCTTTGTTCAGTCCACAAGGCTAGGTGCCTCAGCAGTCCCAGTCTGGTGGGAAAGACCTGGAGGATTCCAGGAGAGCTGCTGGTCTTCGTTCCACATTGGAAGCCTGAAGAAGCTCATTCTAACATCTGTGGAAGGAATCAACATGGCAGCAACAGGGTAGAGTACTCACCAGTAAGAGTAAAGCCCAGGTGAGCATAACAGGATGCCCTCCTTCCTCCATTTCCATTTACCTGAGCACTACCAGCAGGTGCCACCCACATTTAGGTCTGGTCTTCCCTTATCAATTAAGGCAATCAAGACAATCCCCCACAGACATGCCCAGGACCAACCTGATGTAGACCACACCTCATTGAGACTCTCTCCCTGAGTGATTCTAAATTGTGTAAAGTTGACTATTAAAACTAATGATCATGGACTGGAGAAATGGCTCAGAGGTTAAGAGCACTGACTGCTCTTGCAGAGGACCTGGGTTCGATTCCTAGCACCCACATGGCAGCTACAAACCATCCTTAACTGCAGTTCCAGGGGAATTCTGACCTCCACAGCATTGCACAACACAGGTGCACTCACATACACATGGCAGCTAACAACTGTCCATAACTCCAGTCCCAGGGGATCTGACAGCCTCTTCTGACCTCCGAGGGCAATGCACGACACGGGTGTACTTACCTACATGCAGGCAATACACGCACACACATAAAATAATAAATAAAATTTAAAACAATAAAACAAAATTTAAAAACTAACAATCACGAACCTTGTTATGTGGTGCCCTGGCATCTCACGCTCCTCTTTGCATTGTTTCTCATGTGTTTCTTTGTTGTCACCACTGGATTTTGTGCATCGCCTTCACAACTACTCCTTTTTTTTTTTTTTTTTTTTTTTTTTGATGTTTCCTGACAAGGTTTTGCCATGTACCCAGGCTGGCATTGAACTCAATATGTAGTTCAAGCTAGCCTTGATCCTCCTGCCTCAGCCTCCCAAGTACTGGGATTGCTTGGTGCACAACAGCTCTGTCCATTTCTGTCCTTCCACCTTGTCATGCCCTCAGTCCTCTCTTCATAAGATATGGGGATGCTGTTCCTTTGACAAGGCGTCAGAGTAGGTAGAGCTTGATACAGTCCTGAGACATCTCAGCAACTAAAACCTTTTGCACAATAGACTCTATGTTATAGATTGGATTGTCCTCCAAAAGCTAGTGTGATGAAGACTCGTGTTTCCATGCAGCAGTGTTCAGAAGGGAGCCCCTGTGAGGCGACTGGATCATGAGGATGCTTACCTCATCAACAGATCGATCCACCAGTGAATTCATAGCTTGATAGGCTTCAGGGAGGTGGTGGAAACTTTAGAAGGTGAGGCTTAGTTGGAGGAAATAGACCACTGGGGATGTGGCCATGAAGGAGAAATTTGTGCCCCCCTTCTTTCCTTTCTTTCGGCTTCCAAGGCAAGCAGCTTTGCTCTACCGTGATGTTCTGTCTCACCACAAATAACCGTAGACTGGACTTTCTGAAGGCAGAGCCAAAATAAACATTTCCTCCTTTATATATATATCAATTTGCTGGTGTTGAAGATCAAACCTGGGGCCTTGCATGTGGTAGGTAAATGTCCTATCTTTGGGTTATATCCCCAGACCCTAAAGTTTCCCTCCTTTAAGTTGTTTACCTCAGACATTTTGTCACAGTCAAGAAAATTGGGCAGCAAACACCAACCACAGCTTGCTTCGAACCACCGAAGTGGTAATTCCCAATTTCAGCACCTCCAACCTTGGCTCTTGGCAATCACCAATCAAGTTTACTATCATTCCTTGCTGTGGCATGTAAGGGCCTCCTTTATCTGGTCCCAACCTACCATGCAGAAGCTTCCACTACCTTCTTCCACCTTCATCTCTTCTCCTCAACCCAACCACATGCTTCTGAAAAATTTGTTTTCTGTTTTGTTTTGGGTTTTTTGTTTTGTTTTGTTTTTTTCAAGATTTACCCCCCACCCCCAACTAGGCGTGGAGGCACAGGCCTTTAATCCCAGCACTTGGGAGGCAGAGGCAGGCGGATTTCTGTGAGTTCTAGGCCAGCCTGATCTATGTAGCAAGTTCCAGGCCAGCTGGGGCTACAAGGGGACCCGGTCTCAAAAAAAGAAAAAAGAAAATTTTTTTTCATCACATATTTGCAGAGGGGTATGTGCGTGTGAGTACAAGTGTCCAGAGCCCAGAAGAAGGCATCAGATCCCCTCTGGAGCTGGAACTACAGGTGATAGTGAGCCACCTGATGCAAGTGCTGCAAACTGAACTCTAGACCATCTGCAACTAGACCATCTATCTGGCCCCTTGTTCTTATTATTCTATTTTAATTTTTCTTATTTAATTATTTCTATTTTATGTGTATGAACATTTTGTCTGCATGTAAATGCAACACATTTGTACAATACACAAGGAGCCCACCAGAGGGTGTCAGATCCCCTGGAACTGGCGTTACAGGCTTTTGTTAGCCACCATGTGGAAGCTGGAAACTTAACTTGGGTCCTCTGCAAGAGCAGCCAGTGCTCTCTCCAGTTCCTGTCATTATTTTGAAACGGGGTCTCACTCTTAGCCCAGTTGGCCCAGAATTTGTGGCAATTCTCCTGCATCAGCCTCCCAAGTGCTGGGATTTCGGGCATGAGCTACCACACTTGGCCTAAAGGTTTTAAAAACTCTGTTCCAGAATGAGTTTCTTAAATCCCTCCTTGACAGAGATGCTCTGGTAGAGGCAAAGACCTGTTTCTTGACTTCCTTAAGCCTTAGCTTCCTCATCTATTAAACAGAGGATGGAGGAACATCTGGTAAAGCCATAGCTCTTCTACCCTCTGCGAAGGGAGGCATGGACAGCGGCTGCTAAATAACGAGCTGTGTAAGACCATTGTGCTCCTGACGTACTCACAGTCAAGGAGCTGTGAAAGGTTCCTAAAAGAAAACCTGTGCGTGGTGGTGCGCACCTGTAATCCCAGCACTCCAGAAGCAGAGGCAGGTGGATCTCTGTGAGTTTGAGGTCAGCCTGGTCTCCATAGAGAGTTCCAGGCCAACTGGGGCAACAGGGAGACCCTGTCTCAAAAAGACAATAAAGACAATAATAATAATAATAATAATAATAATAATAATCAAGAAAGCAAACATGCTGTGTGCATGCCCCATAGTGGACATTAGAATTCATGGAGCTGGGCCTGGTAGCAGAGGCTGAGGCAGAAGGATCACAAGTTCGAGGTCAGCCAGGGCTGGACAGTAAGGCAAAAAAACAAAACAAATAAACAAACAAACAAAAAAACCTAATAGAAACTTAAAACAACAAATGGCCTCAGAAGGAGTTTCAGAGTGGCTGTCCAGTGTGAGGAGAGCAGGCAGCAGGGACTGGGTTGTAGCTTAGTAGCAGAGCTACTTACCAGTGTCAGGTCCTGAGTTTAATCCTTAGTAAAGGAAAAAAAAAAAAAAGGGACTGGGGAGATAGCTCTGTGGTAGAGTGCTGGCCATGCAAGCATGAGGACCTGAGTTTGAATCACTAGAACCCACAACTCCTACAGCAAGCTGGTAGATGAAGGCAAGAAAATCCCTGGAAGCTCATGGAAGCTCATGGGCCAGCTAGCCTAGCAGAGACATTCCCAAACCACGAAGAGGCCCTGTCTCAAGGTGAAAATCAAGGACCAACACCTGAGGTTGTCCCCTAACCTCTACGCTCAGGCACCATGGCAGACATGCACCAACACTCATGAACATGCACACACATATGTGCACACATCACACATACACAAAGTAATAATAATAAAGTAAAATGGGAAACAATAGAGGAAGACACCCAACATCAAGCTCTGGCTTCCACATACATGTGAACACATATGTATATGCACATACACACATGAACACATATATATTCATACCACATACAAACACACACACACGCACACACGCACACAAACAATTGGCTGGAGAATTGGCTCAGTGGTTAAGAGTATTGACTTCTCTTCCGGAGGACATGGGTTAGGTTCCCAGCACCCACATGGCAGCTAACAACCCTCTGTAACTCCAGTTCCAGGGGATCTGACTCCTTCTGGCCTTGGAGGGCAATGTATGCACAGATGCACTTACATTCATGTACACAAATACTTCTGACAGGGTCTCCCTGTAGCTCCAGCTGGCTTGAAACTCACTATGTAGACCAGGCCAGCCTTGAACTCACAGAGATCCACCTGCCTTTGCCTCCCGAATGCTGGGATTAAAGGCATGTGTCACCACACCTGGCCATAAAGATACTAAATATATTTAAATCAAAAAAAGAAAAAACCTTAATCCCAGTTCCTGGGGAGGCTGAAGCAGGAGGACCATAAATGTGAAGCCAACCTTGACTATTTAGTAAGGTCTGGCTTGAGCAACTTACTAAGACCCTGTCTCAAAATGAAAAAGGGCTGGAGTATAGCTCAGTGGTAGGACACTTACTTAGAGAACCTCAATTCCACCTCAGTAGCATTTTTTTAAACAGTGAGGACAGTTGATTTTTCACATTCATGGCTTCTGAAAACTCAGATTCACCTAGAAACAGAGCAGACAGTTTTTAAAAAGAAATCGCCAGGCGTGGTGGCGATTAATAATGACGGACCTGACGCCTTTAATCCCAGCACTCAGGAGGCAGAGGCAGGCAGATCTCTGTGAGTTCAAGGCCAGCCTGGTCTACATACTGAGTTCCAGGCCAGCTGGGGCTACTGGGAGACCCTGTCTCAAAAAAGAAAAAAAAAGAAATGCAAGAGGCTAGAGAACTGGTTTAGTAGGTAAGAACACTGGCTGCTCTTCCAGAGGACCCAGGTTCAGTTCCCAGCACCTACATGGAGGCTAACAACCATCCTTAGCTCCAGTTCCAGGGAATCCCCCTCTTTTGATCTCCACAAACATTGCACACAGTCATGCACTTACACATTCAGGCAAAACACTCATACATATAAACTCATCATGGTAGTATACATCTTGGGATGCAGAGGCAGGTGCATCTCTGTGGGTTCAAGGCACCAGCCTGGTCTACACAGTGGGTTCCAGGCCAGCCAGGGCTACAAGAGTCTTAAATAAAAATAAATAAATTTGCCGCCAAGCTTGATGACCTGAGCTTCATCCCTGAAACTGACATGGTGGAAGGAGAGAACTGACTCCCACAAGTTGTCCTCTGACCACTGCATACACAGCATGGTGTGAGTGACATACACACACACGCGCGCGCACACACACACACACACACATAACCCACACACACTGAATAAATAAGTAAATAAATAAACACATCTATACTGAGCAGATGTAGGCTTTCTCTTTTTGCTGTTCCCTGAACAATCCAGCACACAACCATTTCTGCAGCACCAATATTGTATGAGTGATTGGAGAATATCTAAAATGCACACGAGAACAAGTATGGTCTGTGTGCAGATACCACATCATTTAGACTTCAGCACACACTGAATAAATAAGTAAATAAATAAACACATCTATACTGAGCAGATGTAGGCTTTCTCTTTTTGCTGTTCCCTGAACAATCCAGCACACAACCATTTCTGCAGCACCAATATTGTATGAGTGATTGGAGAATATCTAAAATGCACACGAGAACAAGTATGGTCTGTGTGCAGATACCACATCATTTAGACTTCAGCATCTGTGTGTTCGGTATCTCAGGGGGATCCTGGAACCATCCTCATGAATGCAGACAGATGACTGCACTTTGAACTGATCAGCTCTTCTGTGGATGTATATTCATCTATCCTTTCTATTTTTTGTATAGGTGTGTGTGTGTCTGTGTGTCTGTGTGTCTGTGAGTGGGTTTGTGCACATGAGTGCAGTGCCCTGAAGGGACTGCAAAATAGTGTTCCTATGGCTTTAAAAATATGTTTGGTAAATTAAGCTGTAACCTTGAGCATGTATGCCTGGAGACCTCTGTCTCATGAGAAAGTTCATGCTTGCTGAGGAATTATCTCCAGAATGCTGGCACTCCCCTAGTTTCTCAAGAGATATTTTGGCCGCTCTGGGCATACTACAGTGGTACTGTTATGTTGCTCATGTTTTACTGAACTGCTGTATTCTAGCCACTTTATTATTATTCATTGTTCTATAAATATTCAGCTATAACTCTGATGAGTATGTGTATATAGGCAGAGTTGGCTGTCCTTTTGGCACTAGTGCATGGATAAAGAAAGAAAAGCAAAGAGATAAAACCACTCAAGTCCCCTGTTTTTTTTTTTTTTCCGGTTGTGTGATAATCCATTCAGGTCCTGTGGCTGCCAGGGGGGCAGCCACAGTGACCCCTGAAGCTGGAAGAGGGCATCAGATCCCCTGGAGCTGGAGTTACAGGCAGTTGTGAGCTGCCCAACGTGGGTGCTGGGACTCAAACTCTAGTCCTCTACAAAAGCAGTATACGCTCTTAACCACTGAGCCATCTCTCCAGCCTATGGTCATTTTATCTTTAAAAGGGATTCCCTGGTCACAGAGATAGCTCAGTGGGTAAAGGCAATAGCCATGAAGAACCCACAGAACAAGCCAGATGCAGCTGAGCACATCTGTCATACCAGCACTCACTAGGACAAGATAGGAGGCAGAGATAGGAGGGCACAAAGCTCCAAAGGCAAGCTGGCAAATACACGGAGCAGTAGCTGAAATAGCAGAGACCCTGTCTCAAAAAGGTGAAAGCTGACTCCTTTGAAAGTCATCCTCTGATCTCCATACTCATGTTCTCTCTCTCTCTCTCTCTCTCTCTCTCTCTCTCTCTCTCTCTCTCTAATTTGTCCCACACACACACACACACACACACACACACACACACACACAGATTAAAAGGAATATTGTACTCAAGAGGCTATGTCAAGAGTACTGAGAACTCAAAGCCAACCCTCTCTCAAAATAATAATAAAACAAAGGAGGGAGGAGTCTCATGCTTGTGGTCACAAACGCATACAATCTTGTTGGCTACTGTTACCGAGAGCTTGCGCTGGCCAAGTGCACTATGGGTAGTGTCACTTGGTCCTCATGCAACCTTGTAGGCATGTGCATCTACAGCTATTGATCCATTTGGCAGAGGTTAGTTCACCTGCCCAAGCCAAGCTTCTGTAAGTACTTTGCTGGCTGGGGGTATAGCTCAGTGATTCAGCACCTGCCTAATGTGTGTGAGGCCCTGAGTTCAATCCCCTGTAGCAAAGAAAGGGAAGAAAGGAAGGAAGGGAGGGAGGGAAAGAAGGAAGGGAGGGAGGGAAAGAAGGAAGGGAGGGAGGGAGGGAAAGAAGGAAGGAAGGAAAGGGATAGAAGTAGAAGGTCAGTAGCCTCTTCAAGGAAAGTGCACAGACCAGTCCTTACAGAACAGTCATAGAAAAATGCTCCGAGTAATCCCCAGAATAAAGGAAACACCAGACATTTCAGTTTCACACCACCTGATGCAGAGCCGAGGGGACTGCGAGGGGCTTCCTCTACTGTGCGGACTGTGAGTCCTGGGCCACATCTCTCCTCTCCTTGCCCGGCCCTGGGTCCAGTGGTCCCTTCCTGGAACAACCGAAGCCTTATTTGGAAGAACTTTTGGCCCAAAATTCAGTGTTAAATTAGATGCAAGAATATGAAGAGAGCTGCCAACGTCCTATTAGATGAACTTCCCAGGGGAAACAGAAAAGGTGTCTGCACGTGTTCCTCAGGGAGGAGCTTCAGAGGGGTCATGGAACCTGCCCAGACTGGCTGCTCTTTCCACACCCCATCCCTCCTCTTTCCAGAGGATCCAGGTTTGATTCCCAACACCCACGTGGTGGCTAACAACTGTCTGTAACTCCAGTTCCAGGGGATCCAATGCCCTCTTCTGACCTGTGCAGGCATTGCACAATGCAGGTGCACTCACACACGAAACAAAAATAATAAATAAAATATTTCAAGAAGGAAGGAAAGGGAGCTGGAGAGTTGGCTCAGCAGTTAAGAGTACTGACTGCTCTTGCAGAGGACCCGGGTTCGATTCCCAGCACCCACATTGTGGTACAAACCGTCCTTAACTCCAGTTCCAGGGGAATCCGAAGCCCTCTTCTGACCCCCGCGGCAGGATTGCACGACACGGGTGCTCTCACATACATGCAGGCAATACCTCATACACATAAAATAAAATAAAAATAAATAAATACCTAGCTCCCACACACCTGCAGGTGCTTGAGAGAGGGAGGGAGAGAGGTTTTTAAAAAAGAAGGGAGGGAGGGAGGGAGGGACCTTGTTTCTCTGCCTCCAGGTTTACCCAAGTGGCTTAAGAGGACTTTGGCATCATAGAGTGACTGGATTTGAAATCTCACCTCAGTTCTTGGTTGAGATGCCAGATGCGTGGGACCAAAAGCCAAGTCTCCTGTCTCCCGCAACAAATCCTAGAAAGTTCCCCAAAGTTGCCGCCTGCCTCTGCCCACTATGTTCCCCGTTGTGGAGGGAATCACTCCCTTGGACCTCAAGAGATTCTGAGCCTGTCCACCACTCTCTTTTTGGAGGGCGGCTGTTTCTGAAACCGTGTCTTGCTATGTAACCCAGACTGGCTTCGCACTCAGGCGTACACAAACCTGTCTCCATCCCCTTCCTTGCTGGAGCACAGAAGAGACCAAGCCCTCCATAACTGAGGGACTGAAGAGCTTGGGCTGTGCTTGGGGCCTAACCCCGTCCCTGACTTCAAGGGGGAAAAAAACTAACAAAACTAAAACCGGATGGGAAATCCGAGGCCATCCCAGGGCATCAGAAGGCGTCTGCCTGAGAAACAGAAATCACTGATGCAGTTGAAGCAGAAAGGAACTCCCTGGGGAAGCTATTAGCAATTTAGTACGTGGGTATGTGGCTCCCACCTGCCAGAGACAGATCTGCTTGATGGAAAACACAACAGCGCCAAGCCTCGGCAGCTCCCCTGGGTTGCCTTCAAATCTGGCTCCATCCGCCAGCCCCAGGAGGGAGGAGGGCCCTAAAAATGACCATAAAATAGTAACACTTTCATTTGCAAAGTACTTTTGGCTTCCCAGAGCACTTCCAGATTACTTAATGACTTCATCTTTGCTTGATGCCATCCGGACACGCAGAGAGCTCAGGTTTCCGTATTTCATCTGACAGCTAGAAAGACCCGCAGAGACAGCCTGGGCAGCTCCCCAGAGAACATCCTACAAACTGGAAAGGTAGGATAGGCACCCATCAGCCAGTGTGTCAAGGTAGAACTGAGACTCAGGGGTGAATATGTGCAAAACCCATTGTATGTGTGTATGAAATTCTCAAAGAATTAATAAGAGTATTCCATTTTTAAAAAGAGGGGGCCCTGGCATGTTGGCTTGTGCCTTTAATCCTAGCATTCGGGAGGCAGAAGCAGGTGGATCGCTGTGAATTGCAGGCCAACCTGGAACACTGAGAGTTCCAGGCCACCTAGGGATGCTTAGTGAGACCCTGTCTCACAAAAGAAAGAAAAAGAAAATGAAGGCCTGGAGAAATGGCTCAGTGGTTAAAAGCCCTTGCTGCTCTTACAGAAGACCTGGGTTTGGTTCCCAGCATCCGCATCCAGTAGTTCACAATTACCCACAACTCCAGTTCCAGGGGGATCTAATGCCCCCTCTGGCCTCCCTGAGCACTGCATGTATGTGGTGCACATACAGTCAAGCAAGTACACACACATACACATAAACTTAAATTTTAAAAAATATTTTATTATTTTTATTTTATCGCATGCATGTATGCAAGTACACCTGTGTCATGCAATGCCCGTGAAGGTGAGAAAAGGACACTGGATTCCCCTGAAACTGGAGTTACAGATAGTTGTTAGTTCCCATGTGGGTGCTGAGAACCAAACCCAGGTCCTTTGCAACAGCAGCCAGTGCTCTTAACTGCTGAGCCGTCTCTCCAGCCTCCAAATTTAAAACTTTTTTTTTTTGGTGTTTTTTTGAGACAGGGTCTCCCTGTAGCCCCAGTTGGCCTGGAACTCACTATGTAGACCAGGCTGGCCTCAAACTCACAGAGATCTGCCTGCCTCTGCCTCCCAAGTGCTGGGATTAAAGGTGTGCACCACCATGCCCAGCTAAATTTAAAACTTTTAAGAAACCTGAGGCTCATTTGGATTGAGCCAAAGGCCTCAAGCCTCAGGCCTACTAAATGTGTTCAGGCCTGCTAAATGTGTTCATGCCTGCTAAACTTATGTTCAGGCCTACCAAACACATGCTCAGGCCTGCTAAACATATGTTCAGGCCTGTTAAATATGCACTCAGTCCCACTAACCACGAGCTCTACCACTGAGTCACCCAGCCTCTGAGAGTCATTATTGGCTGCTCTCTTTTTCCATTTTTAAGATTTTTTTTAATTTAATTAAATTCGTATTTATGTTGAGAGAGAGAGAGAGAGAGAGAGAGAGAGAGAGAGAGAGAGGAGAGAGAGAGAGAGGTGTGTGTGCCCGATCAGAGGACAACATGCAGGAGTCATTTAGACCCAGCTATCAAACTCGGGTTGCCAGGCTTGGTGGCAAGTGCCTTTAAGCACTGAACCATCTTGCTGGCTCTCTTTTCCACCGCTAAGCAGCTGCTGAGTGCTGTCCACTCCTGCTTTGTGGCCCTCGAGTTGTGCTATCGTTCATTATCCTACTCTGACAAACCTTCACTTCTTGCTGAAACTGTTAAAATAGCCACTGAAGTGATGTTCCTGCATCCAGGCTTGCTGCCTTCGGGCAATCACCTGGCGATAGGGCCTCTGTAGGTTCAACTCTTACTACTTCTGCTGTGTGACGCTTCTCCAGGGGAGACGTGAACAAATGTCTACTCACCCCAGATAGGAAACCAACAACATACTAAAGCAACTAAGTCCAACCAAAGTCCAACTTGGTGAACCAGTGAATTTATTGAGGTTACTTACAGGAAAATGGGTGAGGGGTTACTTACAGGAACGTGGCTGACTCAGAGCTAGCGGCATCACCAAAGCCTACCCCAACATGGGTGATGACTCACGGAAGCCAGAACCTTGGAGCACTTTGCACGACTTTTGGCGGGAGACTATCTCCCAGGCAGCACAGCTGACCTGAGCCTCTTCCAAGCAGCTCTGCTGGTCTAAGTTTCCTCAGCTATTCTTACTGCTTATACAGCCTTGGGGAGGATTGGCCTTGTGCATCTGGTAAGCTTCAGGGACTTCCTGAGGCCTCTAAGTTGTTTACTTAAGGATCTTAAGGAGCTTGGGAAGAAATTACTACACAGCCTCACTGGCCTCTAGGCCACTTTCAGTGTCCACACTGAATTCCAGCCAAATTAAGGTCCTTGCAATTCTCCACAGAACTCACCCATCTCACCTCCAGGTTTATCTGAGTGGGTAAGAGGAAGGCCTTGGCCTCCAATAGAATGTATTTGAATGCTCAGCTCACCCCCTTGCTGGTTGCATGACTTGTGTGTGCTACTTCTGTGAGTTTCACACATTGTTTTCATACATCATATGGGAGGGAGAGGTGTACCTACTTTATAGTACCACCGTGTGGTTGGTGCTCAACATGTTAGCTGTTTCCAGGAGCATGGTTCCTCTGTGTGGGACACTCAGTTTATGTCCCTGTCTGTTCCCCTAGGGCACATCTCTCTGCTGGAAGCACAGTTTCCAGGATCCTGATTTTCTGGAAGGCTATCATGGCAGAGATCCAAGTGTTCAGGGAAAGAAATGGACTGGATGAAGAAGGGTGGCCCAGTGTGGGACAGAGCTAGAGTCTCTGTAAAGGGGAAGGTAGTAAGCTCCTTGAGTAAAGACTTTGATGGGCCATTCTAGGAAAAGTTCTGCAACAAGTTCAGGGTCAAGAACAAATCAGAAGACTGGAGAGATAGCTTAGCAGTTAAGAGCACTTACAATTCTAGCAGAGGACATGAGTTCAGTTCCCACCACCTACATTAGGTGGCTCACAATCAATCTGTACCTCCAGCTCCAAGAGATATGATGCCTTCTTCTTTACTCTTCAGGTACTGCACACACACACACACACACACACACACACACACACAATTGAAAATAATTTTAAAAATTAATCCTAAAAAAAGATTTTTTTAAGTGAGAGACAATCTCCTGCTTTCCTCACCTCAGCATTGGAACTCGAATTGTGGGCCTCTTGCATGCTGGGCAAATGCTCTACCATTGAGCCCCATCCCCAACCTAGTCACCTGTTAGAGTCCAGGTCTGCAGACGACCCTCTCCCAGTGTAAAAAAGCCTCACAAGACAGGCCATGAGGGTCCCCTTACAAAACAGGAACTGGCCAGACAGCTACATTTAGAGCTGTCTCAGTACAAAGCTGTTCCCCAGATAATTTCGGAAGATAAACAGGTCCCTGAACCCAGACCCAATGATGTAAGAACTGTCTCAGTTCAAGCTACTTCCCTTGAAACTGTAAAGATTATTTTTGCCACCTTCCACATTCCATTCCCCAAGCCCCCTATAAGAACTTCCTCAGCCCAGAAGGCTGCTGGTTGCCTTTCTCTCCCCAGCTGAGCTGCCAGCCACCAGCAATCCTAAGAAATCAACTTTGCTTTACTGGAGTCCTATGTCTCCTGTGGCTATTTCTTGCCCGACTTTTATCTAACATCACCTGCTTTTGAATGGACCCTGAGGCTTAGATAAAAGCAGCTCAGGGTGACTTGGATGGATCAAATGCCCCATGTTTCCTGGATCGTGCAAACCTCAGAGCAGCAGAGGGACTTGGCCACCCTCACCACTATCCCATGACTGGATTTTCCCACAAGCCTGGAGCATGGGGCAGAGGCAGTGTTCATTTTGATACAGACAGGAGATAGAAATGGGATGGGAAGTTTAGGGATAGGGACCTTGATTTGTGTCTTCAGCTATAAACTGAAAATGTCCTTGGTCCTGTTCCAGCAGAAAGTAGGGTTACCTCTTCAGAGAGGGGACTATTAGAGTAGCATTGAAGGCCCATTAAGGGAAAACTATTTCCTTCTGGTCAAGAAAACTAACTCTCCAGCCTAGATGGAGACCTACTATTCCAGTTGAGCAGGTCCATCACCTGCCCAAAAGGCTCCTCAGGAAGGCAGGTCACTTAAGCCCTGCTGTAGAGGTGGGAGGGATAGCTATACTTTTCTTTCCCAGAATTCCTGCCTCCTAGCACATTCCTGAGCCATCAGGAGGTTCTGTTGGGTCTGACCTGCCCACCTTTCTGAATCCCACTCAGAAAGGCACACCTCTCCCTTTCTCTTCTTCTCCTTTCGGATGCTGATAGGCGCCTACGTTTGCTTTCCCTGGTACTTTGGCCCATTCACTTTCTCTAATGTTCTCATTACTGACCTGTGCTGCTTATGGGACATGTGTCTGATCTCCCTACAGGCTTAACTCAAAGCAGAGCTTTTTTTTTCCTTCTCCCCTCCATTCTCCTCTTTGGGCAGCTGCTGAGACTTACAGTTCACCTCTCCTGCAGTTTTCCTTTTAAAATCAAAGAAAGCCATTCTTAAGCTTCCACTGGAGTTCATCTTGATATTCTTTTATTGAGACTAGGAATCCCAAAAGGAGACTCTAATTTTCACTCTCCCCATGTGTACAGGGCCCTTTACACGTGTGATGTGATGGGTGGTGGTGGTGGTGGTGGTGGTGGTGGTACTTGATAGGGTACAGATCCAGGTGACCCCAGACCCACAAACCATGAGGCTCCTAAGAGGAGCTAAGTCAACCAACTCCCAGCCACCTGGGAGTTAACAAAAGCAGCCCCAGGGAAGTTAATGACCAATGTATTGTGATCACCAGAGCATGCTCCACAGGCTAACAAACAGGTTTCCCAAGCCCTTAGCTGCAGTTCATTCCTGGAACTCTGTAAGTGTAGAAAACATGTTTTACAGTAGATGTTTTCCTTGATAAGTTTCACCAGGTACAGACCCCCCACCCTCCATGAGCAAGCAGCCCCCAAAACAGTCCCAAACAGCAGAAAAATATTCTCTTTTTCCTCATTCTTTCCCTTTATAAGCTACCCCTTTGCAGCCATTAGGCTGCTGGTTCTTCCTCACACCCGAGTTGAGGACCAGCCCCACCAAACCCAATTAAACTCTTGCTTTGCCAGAGTCTTCTTTGTTTCTGTTTCACTTGGATCCCGACCAAGCCACCTTTTTATCTAACAGTACTGGGATTGCACCTTAGTCCTTACACATGGTAGGCAAGCATTCCACCACTCAACTGCAATCCTGGCACATGTTGTTGTTATTGTGGTTGTTTTTGAGACAGAGTCTCTTTATGTATCCCTGGCTGACCTCGAATTCACTCTGTGGGAACAGGTTAAGCTTCATCTCTTAAAAGATTCAGTGCTATATTCCAATACCACCACCCTGGGTGAACTATCTCAGCTAAACCAACCTAGCCTAAGTTACTCCATTTTGCCCAAAGCAGCCATTTCAGGAGACGTGCCCTTTACCCTACTTATGAAAGATACCTAGAAGGGAGAAGCAACTTTGAATTCCGAGAAAGGGCCTGACCACATGCCACAGGGTATTGTAATCTAGACCGGCAGTTAACTAACTGCTTATCTTGCTTCTGTAAACCTGCTTCATTTACCCAAGCCCGTGTCTGCACAATGACTGATAGTTGATTGGTAAATTCGAAGTTTGCTATGCTCAAATTTTGCTGTGTTGTACAAACCCAATTGGCCCACTTGTTCTGCTTTCTGCATTCCTATAAATATTCTGGTGTTTGAGGCTGCTTCTATTACCGACATAGACAGCCCGGTTGGCCATAATAAAACGTTACCTTGCTGTTTTCAGTTAAGTGGTGTTGGTGATTTTTATTCAGAATCCGGCCTATAACACTGGGGACCAGTCTCCAAACGCATGCTCAAGCCTATCAGAGCACAGCACCTCCTCTTCCTCACAACTGTATCCTGCAGATTGAGGAACAGGGTGTTCCCTTGGTTTGGAGGAAGTGAGGCCCTTCCCCACCTCTGGCGCCACCCGTGTCCTGCCGCCCTCCACTGTGGAGCCAGAACATATGGCCTGCTGGAGTTCACACCCAGTCCTGGGCAACACTGACTTTCTGCCATGGAGTCTACAGTTGATGACGAAGATCAAGTGAGGGGAGGAGAACAATGCCCGAGGGTGGGTGTTCTGAAACACCACAGCAAGACTTTCCTCTCAGCAACAACATGATGGAAAAACAAACTGGGGCAAAGGATAAAGTTTCTCTAACCAAGACCCCAAAGCTGGACTGCAGTGATGGAGGGAAGGAGGTGAGAGAGCAAGCCACAAAGCAGAAGCTGCCTTTCACCATGGGGGCCGATGGAGAGCAGAAAGACTTGGACAGAGAGAAGCAGGGTCCCTAGCAGAAGAGGATCAAGAAGGAGCCTGTTGCTCACAAGTCTGGGCTGCTGTTTG
Organism: Nannospalax galili; assembly: GCF_000622305.1. Taxonomy (NCBI): domain Eukaryota; kingdom Metazoa; phylum Chordata; class Mammalia; order Rodentia; family Spalacidae; genus Nannospalax; species Nannospalax galili. The sequence goes on from NW_008350771.1 coordinate 1,159,178, forward strand.
GCATGGGGCTACCCTCTCTCTGAGCATCGGCAGGTGGCACCATTCCCAGTCTACCGTGTGTCAGAAGGGGACACCCAACTCTGCCTCAAAACCCAAAAATGAGTTAAATGAGAAATGCGGGAGGAGAAACCCACCTGCATCAAGCAGCCACCAGGGGGGATGGTGGTGCAGATGTTAACATCAAGGAGCTCATCAGGGTGGGTGCAGATGTTACCATCAAGGAGCTCATCAGGGTGGGTGCAGATGTTACCATCAAGGAGCTCATCAGGGTGGGTGCAGATGTTACCATCAAGGAGCTCATCAGGGTGGGTGCAGATGTTACCATCAAGGAGCTCATCAGGGTGGGTGCAGATGTTAACATCAAGGAGCTCATCAGGGTGGGTGCAGATGTTAACATCAAGGACTTCGCAGGCTGGACTGCGCTGCATGTGGCATGTAACCCAGGCTACTATGACATTGCCAAGCAGCTGTTGACCACTGGTGCAGAGGTGAACACTTAAGGGCCTGGACGATGACATGCCTTTGCATGATGCTCCCAACAATGGGCACTACAAGGTGGTGAAGTTGTGGTTACCATATGGAGGAAACCCCAGCTATGCAACAGGAAAGGGGAGACTGTTGAAAGTAGCCAATTCCCCAACAATGGTGAATCTCCTGTTAGGCAAAGCACATGCACTTCCAGTGAGGAGAGCTCCACTGAGAGCTCCGAGGAAAATAACATACACATAATCTTAAGATTTTTAAGGTCATAGTTTAGTCAACTTGTTTAAGAAACAAAATATATATCTAGTCAAGGTTTATCTAAGAATGTTTGATTTTTGCCCAAGCTTTATTTACACAGCACATGGTAATTAAAAGTACCAGACTGGTAGAACTAACCTTCTTGGATGTTTAACAGCCATACTTTGAGGCCTATACTAATCTGGTCAGAGGGACTTAAAGAACAGTTTTTGCTACTTGCCCCTCCAAGGTCAACAAAGTTCCAGGGGACTATGGAGCATCTCTGAAAATGTCCTGTAACTGTGGTGAGTCACCTGTCTTCTTGTTCAGGGAAGCCATGGAGACCCCACCAGAAGGACTTGAATCAGTGTCCAGTCTACAAAGAGGAGGGTCAACTCAGAGGAAATATTTCCTCCATGCTTCCAAGTAAAGACAGGCACAGTTAAGCAGGACCTTTGACTGATCTTCACATAGATGGAACTGGTAAAAGAAGGAGCCAGGGGCTCCTCCCAAGCCCATGTGACCCCTGAGGAACAGATCCTCAAATGATCTTAAGAGTAAAAATAAGGGGCTGGAGAGATGGCCCAGTGGTTAAGAACATTGAATGTTCTTGCAGAAGACCCTCGTTCAAATCCCAACACTAATAACTGTCCATAACTCCAGTTCCAGGGGATCCGACGCCCTCTTCTGACCTTCACAGGCATTACAGGACACAGTGCACTTACACACATGCAGGCAATACACACATATACATAAAATAAAAATAATAAGAGCTGTAGAGATAGCTCAGTGGTTAAGAGCATTGACTGCTTTTGCAGAGGACCCAGGTTAGATTCCCAGCACCCACATGGCAGCTACAAACCATCCTTAACTCCAGTTCCAGGGAGTCTGAAGTCCTCTTCTGACCTCCACAGCATTTCACAACATGGGTACACTCATATACATGCAGGCAATACACTCGTACACATAAAATAAAAATAATAATGAATAAAATATTTTTTAAAGTGCTAATGATAGACGATCATATAAAAATGGTGAATAGCCGGGCATGGTGGCCCATAAATAAAATATTTAATAAATAAATTATATATATATATATATTTTTTTTTGTCTTTTTGAGGCAGGGTCTTCCTGTAGCCCCAGCTGGCCTTGAACTCACAGAGATCCACCTGCCTCTGCCTCCCTACTGCTGGAATTAAAGGCATGCGCCACCACGCCCGGCAAAATATTTTTTAAAAAGAGTAAAAATAAATTGGTTTATTTGGGCCAACTGTGTGTTCTTAAACACCCAAAAGGAAAGTATAATCAAAGATTAAAATGATCAGTCTATTTCTTTAAGACTTCAAGGGATTACACTTCCCAGACATATGGAATTAGACTTAAGTCTACATAAAATGTTATTTACACAATTATTTGTCATTGATGATTTTGTTTCTAATCACAAAGTGCTGCTCAGATGTAAGACTTCAAATCTTGGTCTGCAATACTGTAGTGCCCACCTGCAGCTAAGGGAAACAACCCGCTATTGTTCTAAAACGATGGATAATTTTTTTTTCTCCCCCTATCTAGAAGCCTTTGTGAGGGAACTAAAATTGTTTCTAGCCACTCCAACAGCTATCAAAGTGCCTGAAAACAAATCCTGAGTCCAACCTTGTCAGACAAAAGAAAATGAGGAGGAACACAATAGAGGGATGCTTTTGAAGCTCTCAAGAAATTCCAATGGACTCTGATATGAACATTTGAAATTTTCCCTGTTTGACTTTTTTCTGGTTCCCTGTCTAGAACTTGTACTGCTAACTATTGCCTTTACTTCTCCTTCACATCTCCTAGGCACCAGTCAAGGACTTTCTTTTCCCCCTACAGTTAGGAGTTATGCAATTTGGGAATCTTTTAGATAGACCCACTGAAGGGGTACCCCAATTGCCTCACCCTGCATCCCTGTTCAGCACGGAAGAAGACAGAGCAGTCTGCATCCTGATTCCCTATCGGCAATTTGGGTAACTTCTTCAGGGGATGGTGTGATAAGAATAGGAGGTAGGAATTGGCTAGGCAGTTAGGGTAAAAAGACCCCAAAGAGAAGTAGCCAGTTTCTTGGCTAAAAATCAAAATGTCCTTGGGCCTCTTAGCAACAAACATACTCTGTTCCAAAGCCCAAAATGTCAAAAGTATTTGGGAGCTTTTATCTAATCCCTAAAAGATTTTGGAGTTACCTCTTCAGAGAGGGAAATGTCAGAGTAGCAAAAAGCCCCGTTAAAAAAAACAAAAAAAAAGAGAGTACAAGAAGTTGTTCAGGAAAAAGTGATGGGGAGATAGGGGAGGAGTTGGAGGGGAGGGAACGGGCGTGGATTTGATCAAAACACCTTCTATGCATGTACAAAATTCTCAATAAATCTTTTTAAAAGTTAAAAAAAAGAATAATAAAAATTTACTTCCTGTTAATTAGTAGAGGTGATAAACATTACCATTGAAATCTACCTGATGACTTTATATCCATACTAGGCACCAAGGATCTGAGTGTAACAGACTGTGACTAGTAATAATCAGATACATAGAGATTAGAGACGCGTGTGCAAACATCTAAGTGTTAGTAGCATTAAAAATGAGTCTTTCTGTAGGAAAAATATATTTTAAAAGGAAATGGAGATCTTTTTTAAAGGTTAAAACCTCATGCAATTTTATGTCTTACAGGGTTTATACTGAGTTCAACATTGTATAACTGTATTAATTCAACTGAGAACCTAAAAACTTACAGCCACTTGTGAAAGAGATGTACTCTTGCTCTGGAGTGTGTTACTGAATATGTTAACGCTGTAATGAAAGGCTTCTTCTAATCAATTTTAAAAATAAGTTAATAAAAGAGAAAGAAAAGGAGTGGAGAGAGTAGACAGCCTTGTCCCTGTTTTTAATGGGAATGATTCGAATTTTTCTCCATTTTAGAATGATATTGGCTATGGGTTTGTCATATATAGCCTTAGTTATAGTGAGTATTTTCCACTCCATTTCAATTTTCTCTAGGACTTTTATCATAAAGACATGTTGGATTTTTGTCAAGGGCATTCTCTGAATCTATTGAAATGGCTATGTGATTTGGGTCTTAAGTCTGTTTGTATGATTTACTACATTTATTGACTTATGTATACTGAATCATCCCTGAATCTCTGGAATAAAACTAACTTGATCATGGTGAAAAATAAAAAAATAAATAAAAATAATTTAAAAAAAAAGAATAGTGTGGACTAGTTATCTATTCTTGAGAGTTTTTCTGTATTAGAATTCTGGTAACTTTTGCTATCCTTTAGACAAATAGCAAAGCCAGAATTTTTGTAATTGGACCAGCTTAGCAATTAAGTGTACCCTCATTATAGTACAGGCTGTATTTTATCTAAAATATCTTTGCTCCTGAGGCACATTTAGGGGGGTTATAAAAAAATGAAAGCCAGGAGAAAAAAATCATATGTATATACATCTCCCATTTATAATTTCTACAAACACAAAGAAAGCAAACCCAATACTTGAAAGGGTAATTTTGAAAAAGCTCAGTCATAAGTTTTTTGTTTGGTTTGGTTTTGGTCTGGGCATGTCTGTCCCCTCAATCATTTATTAGTTATTTGTGTTGAAAGCACTTTAAATTCTTTTTTTTAATTAATTAATTAAATAAAATAAATAGGGCCGTGTGTGGTGGTACACGCCTTTAATCCCAGCACTTGAGAGGCAGAGGTAGGGGGATCTCTGTGAGTTCAAGGCCAGCCTGGTCTACATAGTGAATTCCAGGACAGCTGGGGCTACAGGGAGACCTTGTCTCAAAAAGACTAAAAATAAAAATAAAAAATAATAAAATAAATATTGGCTTGGCCATTTGCAAGTTATATGACTTTGGATAAATATTTCAATCTTCCTAAGCCTCAGTTTCCTCATCTGGTAAGGGGCAGTAATAATACTTTATAAAATTTTGAAGACGGTAAACAAGACAATGAAAATACAGAGTCCAGTATAGTGTCTGACAGGAAACATTTGACAGGTTCATGCCTGAGGCTATTACTGTTAGTTAACAATAACCATATCTAATATTAATAAACATAACACCAATAGCAATCCTCCTTTTGAGACAGGGTTTCATATAGCCTAGGGTGGTCTCTAACTCACTATGTAACTGAGGCTAGCCTTTGGAGTCCTGATCCTCCTACCTTTACCTCCCAAGTGCTGGCATTACAGGCATGTACCACCATGCACAACTCAACCTTCCTTTCTTGATCTTGTGGGTTACAGTGATCTCGATTTCAGATTCACCCTGTCCCTGGGATCTAACCAGTGCTGATACAAGTCATGCATGACACTGGTCCTGCCTGGAGTTGTCAGAAGCACCAAGGTGCAGGGTTTGTTTGCTCATTTGTTTGGAGTGAAAGGTGATGGGACTTGGATGATAAGAGAACAGCAGCCAGGAATGGACTGGGAGAAAAGCACTGGACAGATTTGGAGTTACCAGTGGCATCTGGGGCTCTTGGGATGGAGGCCGAGGTGCCATGTGCAAAAGATGAGGGACCCAAGACACGGGTCCAGCAGCTGGGGTCACCATGTGTGAGCCAGCAGGAAGAAGGGTCTTCTCTAGAATTCTGCATTAAAACAGAAAACAAAGTCCCCTGCTAGCCTCCTGGGGCAGTGAGCAAACAGTCTGATGGTAGAAGTAAACATGTTTTGAAAAGCCTCCATCTGGCTCCTGACTTTTCTGTCAAACTGTCTTTTTTTTTTCCTTTTTCTTCCCTCTCTTTCTCTGAGCTCTCTTTTCTGCTGATCCCCTCCAGCTCCTTGACCCCCTGCCCTACACTTGGAATCCTAAGGTCAGCTCATTCCCCTCCCTCCCTTCTCTCTCTCTCTCTCTCTCTCTCTCTCTCTCTCTCTCCTGTATTTGGAGCATCCCCTATCTCTGGTGCACAGACTGCTGTCCATTGAGATCATCAGTCAGATACTCCCCAGGAAGTCCTCCCAAGGTACCCTTCCTCCCCCTCCTCCTGCTTGTCTTCCTTAGACCCTTCCAACAGAGCATGCGCAGGGCCCTAGGCCTGAAACAGACACAAGGGAACAAGAGAGCTGACGTGCTTCGTCAAGGTGAGTCCCTGCCCTTGGCCAGTCTCTCTCTGTCCCTGCAAAGAGTCAGTCTAGCAGTGAGCCTGGGCAGTATGGAACAATAAACACAGTTCTATGGGCCCTGGGATCAGCATCCTATCACCAAGTAGGAAGGAAGCCCCTTCAGCTTACAGAAAAAGGGGCCAACTTCCAGAGTGCTGAGGGACAGCCACACAGCCAGTTAGTAACAGAATCCAGAAGGTAAGTACTCTGAGCCCCATAGCACTTTCCCCCACACTGGGTGGGGTGACCCCAGACAATTGAAAGTCCTTACCAAAGTGCAAGGCACCTGTGAAACACCTTGCCTTAGATTCTTCACAGAATTCTTTTGGAGAAGATTATGGTCTTCATTCACAGAGAAGGAATCCTAGACTCAGAGCTTAAAAAATGCTTTATGAGGGCTGGAGCGAAGGCTCAGCGGTTAAGAACACTGGTTGTTCGTGCAGAGGACCCAGGTTCAAATCCCAACACCCACATGGCAGCTAACACCTGTCCATAACTCCAGTCCCAGGGGTCTGACAGCCTCTCCTGACCTCCATGGACACTGCACGACATGGGTGCACTTACCTACATGCAGGACATACATGCATATACATAAAATATAAAATAAATAAAATTTAAAACATGCTTTATGCTTTGCAGGACCACATAAGGGGGAGAAATTCTTAACATGCCGTGAAAATATTAATATGCTCTCTGTGCACTGAGCCCTTATATGCATGAAATAGTTGAACTGAGCGCTCTCAAGAGGCTTGGCCCCCTGTTATATAATACATGCAAGGGCTGGACTAGAACCCAGGTCTTGGGCTCCATAAACCACCTGGTCAAAGCACAGAACCTCTTTGTAAACTGTTGAGTACTCTGGGCCTTAGTTTCCTCACCTGGGGAATGGGAGCATTGGAGACATGCGAGACACTGGGAGGAATCCTGACAGGAGGCTGGCTGTGTGATACTGGTAGCCTGCATCAGTGAGAGAATTTTTCTGTTTTCCCTGTTGACTTAAAAACAGCTCGCCCCCAGCTTTACACCAGGAGGAGCCCAGAAAGGTACCATGGCAACCACAGTGACTCTAGGGAGCTGAATTTGCCTGACTTGGCCAGACTGGCAAAGCAAGTCACCCACAGCTTGCCCTTTGGAAAGCTGTCAGGATGGGCTCAAGACTGGCCCTAAGGAGGAGAATGCCCCCACATGGCATTCCAGGATCCCACAGAGGCCCAGAGAACATGGGTCTGCAGTCTGAAAAGAAGGCTGTGGTCAGCTCTGAGCATGCATATCGCTTTCCCTGAAAGAAAGGGTGGATGTAATTTATATTGAAGCTAAGGGGCACTTAAGTGGGGGGTTCAAATGCTACCCCAGCTAGTGGCTGGCACAAGAAAATTTATTGGTCAAACATATCTTTTTTTAAATATTTTATTTATTTTTATTTTTTTATGTGTATGCATGTATTGCCTGTATATAGGTAAGTGCACCCATGTCATGCAATGCCCGAAGAGGTCAGAAGAGGCTGTCGGTTCCCCTGGAACTGGAGTTATGGACAGTTGTTAGCTGCTATGTGGGTGCTGGGATTTGAACCCAGGTCTTCTGCAAGAACAACCAGTGTTCTTAACTGCTGAGCCATCTCTCCAGCCCTGGTCAAGCATATCTTAAAGCACATCCATTTGTGGGCTAGAGAGATGGCTCAGCGGTTAAGAGCTGACTGCTCTGGCAGAGGACCCGGGTTCGATTCCCAGCACCACATGGTGGCTATGAACCACCCTTAACTCCAGTTCCAGGGGAATCTGACACCCTCTTCTGACTTCATATTGCTTTCTCTGAACCTCAAGGATGGCCATCCTGCCCCTCCCCCCTGGACATCACATAGCACACATACAATATGGGCAAAAGAAGCCAGCTGCTATTACAGTTACTAAAATCCAAATTCTGAAGAATTAGATACCCAGGAAATAATGAATTTGAAACTGCTTTCTCTGCCACACTCCAGTGTTTGAAGTTCTTCTTTAGTTTGAATTTTCACTCCCCCCAGGTGTACAGGGCCCTTTATATGTGTGTAATAGTTGACGTGCATAACACTTCCTATAGAAAGGGCATGCTAGGCACTGTGAGACCCATCCAGTGACCTGGACATGCATCTGTGCAGCCACGAAGGCAACATGAAGAAGGCAGCCGTGTTAGAAGCCAGGCTGTGGAAGTTGCTGGAACTGGGAGACAGAGGCATGGATTGAGTCAATTTGCAGGGAGGCTGGGTTGGGGATGAGCCAAGTGGCAGGAAATTGGTCCCCATACCATCCCTGTGCCCCTGCTGCAGATGCCTCTGGAAAGGCAAGCACTTCCTGGATTCCAGTTATTTATGGCTATTGTCAACTGGGACTCTAGTTACATGAAACAGAAACCCATGCAGCTAATTTAAACAGACAAAGGGGATTTATTGTAAGGGAGCAAGGGATGTCTGTGCATCCCCAGCAGGGACGTAGATGGGAACGAAGCAGAGGAAGTAGAACATCCAAGGGACCAGCTCTCTGCTACTCACCCCCACCCTCATACCCTCTTCCTGCCTTACCACCCCCCACCCCCACAGACCTACTCCTTTGCACTGTAGCCATAGTGATGGGTCAGAGAACCCAGGGCTTCACACACAGCCCTGATACAGGAGATAACCCATGATCTTGTTTTGCCTACACAGGCCTGGGTTTCCCACAGAAACCTCTCAGGCCCTGGAAAACTGGGAGAGTCAGCCAACCAGGACCACATAGTGAGACTCTGTCTCAGAAAAAAAGAAAGAAAGAAATGGATGAACAAATGGATGTGCTTTTTAAAAAAATACATATTTTAGGGCCGGGCGTGGTGGCACACACCTTTAATCCCAGCACTTGGGAGGCAGAGGCAGGCGGATCTCTGTGAGATCAAGGCCAGCCTGGTCTACATGGTGAGTTCCAGGACAGCTGGGGCTACAGGGAGACCCTGTCTCAAAAACACCAAATATATATACATATATATATATTTTATAATTATTTTTAGTTTATGTGTATGAGCATATTGCCTGCATGTATGTGAGTGCACCCGTGCGATGTTGTCGAAGTCAGAAGAGGGCATCAGATTCCCCTGGAACTGGAGTTAAAGATGGTTCATAGCCACTATGTGGGTGCTGGGAATCAAGCCCGGGTCCTCTGCCAGAGCAGTCAGTGCTCTTAACCACTGAGCCATCTCTCCAGCCCTGGTCAAATATATCTTAAAGCACATCCATTTGTGGGCTAGAGAGATGGCTCAGCGGTTAAGAACACTGGTTGTTCTTGCAGAAGACCTGGGTTCGAATCCCAGCACCCACATGGCAGCCAACAACTGTCCATAACTCCAGTTCCAGGGGATCCGACAGCCTCTTCTGACCTCCGCGGGCATTGCATGACATGGGTGCACTTACCTACACGCAGGCAATACAGGCATACACATAAAAAATAATAAGTAAAATATTAAAAAAGAGATATGCTTGACCAATAAATACTCTTGTGCCAGCCACTAGCTGGGGTAGCATTTGAACCCCCCACTTCAGCAGCCCTTAGCTTCAACACAATTGCATCCACCCCCTTCTTTCACATCTACCTGCGTGCAACCTGTCATTACTTCCTGGTTTTCTTCGAATCACGTGTTACTGCCTGAGATGATTCTGCTCCATCACTGACTTCAGCTGTCTGTTTTCCAAACAGTAGAATGTGAATTACAGAAAGACAGGGCCCTTACAGTCCCCTTGCAGATATTTAAGAAATGGATGATGACTGAAGGCTAGGTGTGGTGGCGCGCACCTGTAATCCCAGTGCTTGGGAGGTAGAGGCAGGTGAAGGTCTGTGAGTTCTAGGCCAACCTGGTCTACATAGTGAGTTCTAGTCCAGCTGGAGCTACAGTCTCAAAAAAACAAAACCAAACACACACACACACACAAAAAAAAAAAAAAAAAAAAAAAAAAAAAAAAAAAAAAACAAGAAAAAAAGAAAGGGATGAATGAAGTCTGGATGTGGTGGTACATGATTGTAATTGCACCACTCAGGAGAAAGAGACAGGAAGATCTCTGTGAGTTCAAGGCCAGCCTGGTCTACATATCAAGTTCTGGGCCAGTCAGGGCTATATAATGAGACCCTGCCTCAGAAAAAAAGAAAAAAATAGGGCTGGGGAGGATAGCTCAGCAGTTAAGAGCACTGGCTGCTCTTGCAAAGGACCCAGATTTGATTCCCAGCACGTACATGCCGGCTAACAACTGTCCAAAACTCCAGTTCCAGGGAATCCAGTGCCTTCTTCTGGCCCCCATGGGCATTGCACGATACAGGTGCACCTACCTACATATAGGCAATACTCATGTACAGAAAATGAAAATAATAAATAAGTTTTTAGGGCTGGAGAGATAGCTCAGCGGTTAAGAACACTGGCTGTTCTTGCAGAAGGCCCAGGTTCAAATCCCAGCACCCACATGGCAGCTAACAACTGTCTGTAACTTCAGTTCCAAGGGATCTGATGGCCTCTTCTGTCCTCCGCAGGCATTGCAGGACATGGGTGCACTTACATACATGCAGGCAATATACTCATACACATAAAATAAAAATAATAAAATATTTTTAATTAAAAAAAGAAAATAATAAATAAGTTTTTAAAAAAAGAAAAATTAAGGAAAGAAAGAAAGAGATGAAGGAATAAGTGGCTATCACACAGAAGAGAGGGAGAAGTCCCCTGTGCAGGAGTAGCAACAGATAAAACACGGAAGAGGTCAGGAGGCAGAGGCAGGCGGATCTCTGTGAGTTCAAGGCCAGCTTGGTCTACATAGTGAGTTCCAGGACAGCTGGGGTACAGGAAGACATCTCAAAAAGACCAAAAAAAAAAAAAAACACGGAAGAGGATGTTGGGTGTGCTAGCACATGCCTGTAATCCAGCACTCGGCAGGCCGAGGCAGGCAGATTGAAAGATTGAAGCTACCCTGGCCTACACAGTCAGTTCTAGCCCAGCCTGAGCTACATAGTAAGAGCCCATCTCAAAACAAACTAAATTTTAAATTAAAAAGCACACACAGAGGAGGAACTTTGCTACAAAGTCTGCACTAGAAACAGGAAGCTGCTCTTACTGTAGGAAAGTTGAAAGCTCAACCGGAAGTGAGCAGTGATGAGCTTAGTGCATTAGCGAGATTTATCTTCAGCCTTCAGGTGGTGGTTTAGAGTGAGTCTCTCCTTTTTGTAAAGAGAGAAATTCTCAGTTTCGGGATACACCCATAGCAGACATTTTTATCAAAAGCCCTACAGCGCTGATATGCACATTGTGCAACGGTGCCGGGTGTGAGTATAGACCGCCCAGGAAGGTAAAGTTCTTGTGGAAGAATGGCTCCCCTGCCCTGACCACAGTCCCAGGACCCCCAGGGAGGCCAGCTCTGGTCACTTTCTGAAAAGCCCTGTGGTAGGTAGAAAAGACAGCTGCCTGCTTCCACCTCAGAAGTTGGGGTTCCTTTGCTGCCAGCTACAGGATCCCAGCCAGCTGCCGCCCTCCTAAATTTCATTCATGCATTTAGTCATTCGGTTGCTCTTCAGCAAATGTGTCCCCTGTGCCTACAAAATAGTGCTAACTTGACTGTTGCCCAAAACGAATGATCAAGCAATATTTTGGATCTAGAGCTCCGCCCCCGCCCCACCCCCCCACCCCCGTTGGCTTTTTGAGACAGATTTCGCTATATTGCTGAGTTTGGCCTTAAACTATCTATGCTTCTGCCTCGGCCTCCCAAATCCCGGGGTTCCGCGCATGTACCACCATCCAGGACTATTTTCTGCATGATTCTGTGGGTGCGTTTTTGTGAGATTATCATGGAAATCAATGGTTTTTGAGTAAAACAAGAGGCCCTGCATATTGTGGGTGGGCCTCAGCTATCAGTTGAAGACTTGACTAGAGCAAAGGATTGACTTCCCCTGAGCCAGAGGAAATTCTGCTCTTGGACTCTCCTATCAGCTGATCCCTGGGTCTCCAGCCAGGGTCTACACAACAGATTTGGGCTCCGTGATCACCTGAGCCACTTTGTTATATAAACAAATCTTCATATATACGCATTCTGTTGGTTCTGTGTCTTTGGGGAGCCAAGTTTGATAGAACTTTAATTCCCAAGACAGAGCACTGGGCATGACAGAGTGGGGAGTTCCACATTCCCGCCATATGAATGGTTGCAAGCAAGCTGAGGAACTCTGACTGACCTGAAGCCAGGCTAAGAGGAACTGGACAGAGGGGGCTTGAGGAAAAAGCCTGGGAGTTCATTTCTGTTACACTTTCTTAAAATGGAGGAAAAGATATCAATTCTGTTGTAACAGAGAATGCATTGAATGAGCCCAGTTTTGTTTAAAATAAAGGGGTGGCGGAGACTGGAGATGTACTTAGTTTGGTAGAGTGCTTGCCTAACATACACAAAGCCCAGGTTTCTATCCCTAGCACCAAATAAACCAGGCCTAGTGTCAAACTCCTGTTTTCCTAGAACTTGGGAGGTGGAAGCAGGAGGATCAGAAGGGTTTTTTTGTTGGGTTTTTTTTTGGTCTTTTTGAGACAGGGTCTCCCTGTAGCCTCAGCTGTCCTGGAACTATGTGGACCAGGCTGGCCTTGAACTCACAGAGATCTGAGTGCCTCTGCCTCCCAAGTGCTGGGATTAAACCACGCCGGCTGAATCAGGAATTTTAAGTTATCCCTGGCTACATATTGAAAGTTGAGCCCAGCCTGGGCTACATGAGAGCCTGTCTCAAAAAAAAGTTGGAGGGGAAGCTGGGCCTGTAACTCAGTGGCAAGCCCTTGTTCAGCATGCTGGAGGCCTTGGGTCCCATCCCCCGCACTGCAATAAATAATCAAACAAATAGTTTAAATTTGTATGTATGTTTTGCCTAAATGTATGTATGTGCACTATACATACCTTCATGCAGTGCCCACAGAAGCCAGAAGAGGGTGTCTGATACACTGACAGTTGTCAGCTGATATGTTAGTGCTAGGGAAGGGAACAGAACTAGAGTCCTCTGCAAGAGGACCCAGTGCTCTTAACTGGTACAGTTAAAGGATGTGTGTGTGTGCGTGTGTGTGTGTGTGTGTGTGTGTGTGTGTGTGTGTGTGTGTGCGTGCATGTGTGTGTGTGTGTGTGTGTCCCTGATCATGCGATGATACACATGTGGAGGTCAAGAGGACAAAAGATGTCAGTTCTCTCCTTCCATCATGTGGTAAGTGCCCTTATCTGCTGAGCCATGTAGTCAGCCCAAGACTTGTAGTTTTTGGGGGTTTTTTAAATATTTTATTTATTATTTTTATTTTACATGTATGAGTGTATTGCCTGCATGGATGTGAGTGCACCCATGTCGTGCAATGCCACGGAGGTCAGAAGAGGGCTTCGGATTCCCCTGGAACTGGAGTTAAGGACAGTTCATAGCCGCCATGTGGGTGCTGGGAATCGATCCCAGGTCCTCTGCAAGAGCAGTCAGTGCTCTTAACCACCGAGCCATCTCTCCAGCCCCAAGACTTGTAGTAACTCACCATCACAGATTCTGCAGGGAGGAACTGTCTGGAGATTGCACTTCTAAGTTTTGTCAATCACCTGGTCTAGTCTCAGGACCAACCCTAGGAAGGTGGGTTTATCTTGTCAGGTTAAAGAGACAGGCAATAGCTGGTGAACTTTTCCTGCCTGGAATCCCTAACCCCAGTGCAGTGCTTACGGACAAGGCCACAGGCCATGGGGCTTCCGGGAAGTCTTTCCTTTTCTTCTCTAGATCTTTTTTCTAACTTTCCCTAACACTTTGGGCTGCCCCAATATTTTGGGTTTCTTACTTTTTCTCTAAAGCTCCCTTCCCCTCCCTGCCTTGTCCTGCTGGTCCACCACATGCCTGACCCCAAGCCAGCTCTAAACCAGCATGGCTTTATGGCTTGTTTCCTTCTCCCCTCCACTTTCCTCCTAAGGTTAATTGCTGAGATTTACATATTGCCTGCCCTGAGGATTTCTCCTTAAATTCTAATGTAATTATCCTAAAGTTTCCATTTGAGTCCATTCCTAAATTCTCTTATGAATGAAAAATAAGAACTCATTTTCCTCTGCATCATCTCCAATGTTCTCTCTCTCTTCTCTCTCTCTCTCTCTCTCTCTCTCTCTCTCTCTCTCTCTCTCTCTCTCTGTGTTTGAAATAGAGTTTCTTATAACCCAGACTGATCTCAAACTAGGCAAAGGTGACCTTGAACTTCTGATCCTCCTGCTCCCACCTCTGGAAGGCTGGTATTGTAGGTATGCACCACCACACCTGGTTTATGTGGTACTGGAGCACAAACCCAGGGCTTCAGGCATGCTAGGTCAGCATGCTACATCCCCAGACCTCATTTGTGTATTACTTTCCTTTTTTTTTTTTTTTTGAGACAGGGCCTCTCTGTAGCCCGGGCTGGCCTGGCAATCACTATGTAGAGCAGGCTGGCCTCGATCTCACAGAGATCTGCCTGCCTCTGCCTCCTGAGTTCTGGGACTAAAGGTGTGTGCCACCACGTATGTGAGAGAAAACACCATGTTTGTCTTTCCTCCTCTCCTTACTCTCTTGTTTCCCCTTCCTCCAAATCGCCCCTCTTCTTGAGGAGGGTTGCAATTCCTTCTGAGCACAGGTGAAACGGTTGGCAAATCTTGTCACATTCTCTTTCTTTTTAAGGCTTTTCTTTTTAAAAAAATTTTATTATTATTATTTTTATTTTATGTGTATGCTTGTATTGCCTACATGTAGGTAAGTGAACCCGTGTCTTGCAATGCCCACGGAGGACAGAAGAGGCTGTCAGATCCCCTGGATCTGGAGTTAGCTGCCATATGGGTGCTGGGACTGAAACCCAGGTCTTCTGCAAGAATTGTCAGTGTTTTTAACTGCTGAGCCATCTCTCCAGCCCCTTAAGGCTTTTCTTAAATTTCTTTATTTTATTTCTATTTTGGATGTATGAGTGTTTTGCCTGTGTGTATGTAAGTACACTACCTGCATGCAATGCCCATAGAGGCCAGAAGAGGGCATCAGATCCCTTGGAACTGGAGTTATGGTCAGTTGTTAGCTACCATGTGGGTGCTGGGAACTGAATTCAGGTCCTCTGTAAGAGCAGACATGCTCTTAACTGCTGAACCCTCTCTCTAGCTACCTTTGTCACATTCTTAAGACACGGGTGATGCCTGGGAGCACTACACACCAAAGCCTAAGAGAATGAGGTACAGAAAGTCCAACACTGAGCTGCTAACAGTGGCTATTTCTGGATCATGAAATGGGATCTGATTTTATTTTTGTAGCTTTGTCCA
Organism: Nannospalax galili; assembly: GCF_000622305.1. Lineage (NCBI taxonomy): Eukaryota > Metazoa > Chordata > Mammalia > Rodentia > Spalacidae > Nannospalax > Nannospalax galili. Next base: position 1,174,305 of record NW_008350771.1, read on the forward strand.
ACTATCTAAGTCTTTTACAATAAGCAGAAAAAAATCCAAGTTATTTTCTGTTTTTTTAAATAAATAAATAAATCATCACATGCCCTGATTCTGTGGATTGGCAGATCTCTCCTCACCAGGAGCAGACGGCAGAAGGCTGAGCAGGAGCGAGGCTCGGCCCCTGTCCTCTCCTGCATTTGGAAACATGACTCATTTCGCTCTTCAGACTTCTCTGAAAAGGAAAAGCAAGGGCCCAAGGAGATTCACAAATTGCCCACCTCTCCCTGCTCTGTTTCTACAGTGAACTGAGAAAAATACAGACCACCCTGCCCTTCTCTCCTGAAAGCTAACTCCTGGCCATCTGCCTGCTGGGCCCAGAGCTGCCTTCCACATACCCTCAAGGGCAGGCAAGTTAACAAGGCAGTGTCATTTCACAGCTATGTACCCAGGCCTGAGCTCCTCTCTCCTGGGGTCAGCCTCCAGCCCCCTGCCAAAACCCATCAGCCTTTGCTGTCCCTGGAATCTGAGCTCAGAGAGGGGAGAGAAGGAGGGAAGGCAGGAGAAGCTGCATCTCCCTCCTGGAGAGGCCATCCTGATCTTTGCCAAGGTCCCACCTACAGCCAGGTTCATGAGGCAGCCCTCAGTCTGCATAACCAACCTCTCAGTGCCTTTACATGTTGAACCACCCCACTGGCCCAAATTCTTTGTCTACACTTCCAGCTCCTTCCAGCACTTGCTTTGTATAACCGAAGACCAGGCAGGTCTGAGTCCAGAAGAGGCAGCCTCCCCACAGGTGGCTGGCTCAGTTCAGAAGATGCTGGCTGGCACTTTTTTTTCCCAGTTAAATATACATCAAATTTAACACCTCAAGGAGCTTTTAAAAATACTGTTGCAGGGCTAGAGTGATGGCTCAACGGTTTAAGAACACTGGCTGTTCTTGCAGAAGACCCAGGTCCGAATCCCAGCACCCACATAGCAGCTAATCTGTAACTCCAGTTGCAAGGGCTCTGACAGCCTCTTCTGTCCTCTGCGGACATTTCACAACACCGATGCACTTACCTACATGCAGGCAATACACACATAGACATAAAAATAAAAAATAAAAATAAATAAATAAAAATATAAAAATAGTGTTGCTCCTGTCTGCATTAGTCCATTTTCTCTTGCCAATTTCAAGAGCATCCTGGGTTTTAGCAAAAAGAAGTTTATTTTGCCTCACAGTTCTGAAGGTTCGAGATTGAGAGGCTGCATCTGAGGATGGCCTTCCTGTTTGCGTACTTTGCTATCATTTTAAAAATCTTTTATTATTTTTACTTTATATGTATGAGTGTACTTACTGCCTGCACGTATGTAAGTGCACCTATGTCGTGCAATGCCGCAGAGGTCAGAAAAGGGCCTCTGATTCTCTGGAACTGGAGTTATGGACAGTTGTTAGCCACCATGTGGGTGCTGGGAATTGAACCTGGGCCCTCTGCAAGAGCAGCCAGTGCTCTTAGCTTCTGAGCCATCTCTCCAGTCCCTGACTTTGCTATCATTATTTATCTTTGTGTGTGAGTGTATGATGTGTGCACATTCATGTGTGTGAATGCGTATGCACATGTGGAAGTCAGAACTCAGGTGTCAGTCCTCAGCTTCTACCTTGTTTGAGACAGGGTCGCTTGTTTTTCCACCACTGCGTGCGTATACAGGCTAATGGACCCATGAGCCTCCAGGAATTCTTATGTCTCCCCACAGGAGTGTTGGGATTGCAGATGTGTGTGCTACTCTTTCCAGCCTTAGGAGGCTTCCAAAGGTTCAAATTCAGGTACTCACATTGGCAAGGGAAGCATTGTACCCACTGAGCCATCTCCCCAGTCTGCCTGCAGACACTGGATGCAACAAAAGGTGTCACATGAGGAGAGGCAAGGAAAGTGGTTATATGTGTGTCCATGTGTATGTGTGTGTGCATGTGTATGCATATGTGTATGTGTATGCATATTTGTGTGTATGTAATGCATGTGTATATGTAGGTGTGTGTCCGTGTGTATGTTTGTGTGTGTGTGTGTGTGTGTGTGTGTTGTGGTCTCCCCACCTTATAAATACTTAAGCATCAATCATAGGCCCCACCCCAAGCCATATATAATTCCAATCACTTCCCCAGGCCACAGTTCTAAACATCACATTCAGATTCAGTTTTCCTCACGATGGAGATTAATTTTCAGCTCAGGAATCCTTGAGGGACACATTCAAACTGTATCCAGACCATAGCACCATCTCTGCTACATTATGAATAAAGAGGAAAAATGAAGCCAGGCAGAATGTGAATGGCAGGGTGGCGAGAAGGATCACTTCGTCAGGCAGGTGGCTCTCAGTGACCAGGAGACGGCAGGCATTTTCTGAGTTACTAATTTATAAATCCAACCTTCATAGGTTTATCCATTTATCCAACTTATGCATCTCGAAGAACAGTGTGTGGCATGCTCTATGGCATCAGGCTTCCACAGGTGGTCTTGGACTGCACCCTGTGCAGACAGAGGCGTGTGTATGTGTGTGGGGGAACCATTGTGTTCACAGGATCTTGAACATGGAGTTGGAGACTGAGCTGGAATTCTCCTGGAGAAGTACAAAGGCCAGAGGAGCAAAAAGCTGGCCCAGCACCTTTGGTCTCTGGATCTCCCAGTATAATGGTCTCATGCTGGGCAAGGCAGTGCCCTGAGGATCAGACAGAGGTCGCAGGTGAGCACCCCGGCTCCTGCCCTACTCCATGCATCCTCCATCCCAGACCCAGGAGCTTCTCCAGCAGAAACCTATAAAAGGTTATGGTGGCGACACCACGGCCAAGGCAGCAGGCCTCTGGAGCGCTCGTCAAAGTTGCAAATTGAGGAATCTGAAGTCAAGCCATGGGAGCTAGGCTGTCGCTGTGTAGTAGAGGCACTTACGTTGTGAGCTGAGGATCTGGGCTTAGTCCCCAGAACAGCAAAAAAATTAATGAAATAGAATAAGCCGGTGAATACAAAATACAACAGAATTTGCTATGAAATCAACTGTTGAAGGGGCAGAGTCACAGGTGGTATCTCAGAAGAGACCTGTTTATCTCAGGATAGGAGAGAAGAGCCCTGAGTAGTGCAGAGGAAAGGGAATATGGTGATTGGCTGTGAGTCCTCGTCAAGACCCTTGCCCTGCCCCAGCCTCCTCCTTCACACCCACCATCCTGTTTAGAGCTAAGCCTCAGCATCAGGCTGAAGGACAGGTTTGGGGAGATGGGTCCCAGTGCAAAGCTCAGCTCTGAGGAAGGGGAGCCATGGTAACTTGATCTCATCCTCCTGAAACTTTTTTTTTTTTTTTTTTTCTATGTAGTCCTTACTGGCCTGGAACTTGCTATGTAGATTAGGCTGGCCTTGAACTCACAAAGATCCTCCTGCCTCTGCTTCTTGGGTGCTGGGATTAAAGGTGTACGCCACCATGCTTGGCTGTGAAACTATATTCTTTGTTGCCTGCTCAGTCCCTAGCCCTTTGCAAATGGACCTCACCCCAGAACACTCCAATAATGAGCCAGCCCCCAAGGCCCCTTCTTGTTGTTGGTCCCCCAGTCTCTCAGGAGTAGCGAGCACTGTTGTAAAACCCAAGCAGAGCATGGTGGCAGGAGCACACAACTGGAATTCCATCACTCAGAAGGTGGAGATGAGAGGATGCTGAGTTCAAGGCCAGCCTAGGCTACAGAATGCCATCCTGTGTCAGAAAAATTAATTTAAAAAATCTCCTTCATGTGCTCAAAAACCTCCTTACTACCCACTGATTTAAGTGCAAATTCATCACCCAGGCAAGCAAAGCTCTTAGACAACAGAGCCTTCACCTGCCCCCACCCTTGTACTTCGCCCCCCTCCCCATTTCTAGCCTTTGTTTATGCAGAAATTCCCTCCTGAAATCTCTTTCCTCTGCTGGTCAAACTATTCCATCATCCAACCCATGCTACCTCATCCTTAAATCTTGGTCTTGAACTGGGCAGAATGGCACACTCCTGTAATCCCAACTCTTGGGAGGCTGAGATGGGATCATGAGTTTAAGGCCAACCTGAGCTACACAGCAAGACCCTATCTCAAAAGAAAATGAAGGAGTTCTAGAGAGATGGTTTAGAGGTTAAGAACACTTAAAGGGGCAACTATGAAGACTGGAGTTTGTATCCCAGCACCCATAAAACAAACTGGACATCCTGAGCATGGGCAGGGGGCGGGGTGTAGAGACAGCTTAGGTGGGTAGAGACGGGGGATCACTGGCACTTGTGGCTTCCAGCCTAGGGGAGAAAAACTGGAGCCCTAAGTTCAGGGAAAGACCTTGGCTCAAAGGAATAGGCAGAGTGGTAGAGGAGAACACCTGACACCCTCTTCTGGCTTTCACATGAGTGTAGTGGCACACACACACACACACACACACACACACATATACACACACACACTCACACAGACATATATATATATATATATACAAATAAATAAGTAAATAAATCTTTCAAAAGTCAGTCATTTTAAATAAAGATTTTTATTTTTATTTATGTATATCAGTGTTTTGCCTGCACATATGGAAGTGCACCATGTGCATGCCTGGTGGCTGAAGAAGACAGGTGTTAGTCATCATGTAGGTGCTGGGAACCAAACCCAGGTCCTCTGGAAGAGCAGCCAGTGCTCTTAACCGCTGAGCCATCTCTCCAGCCCCCCAAAAGTCAGTGTTGACCATTCTCAAACCTAACTTTAAAATTAGTAGAGTAGGGGTGGGCTCAGTGGTAGAACACTTGCTTAATTAGCATGCACAAGGCCCTGGGCTTCATCCCTAGCACCACAGAAAATGAAATAAAACAAGGATGCTACATCAGGCGTGGTAGCGCACACCTTTAATCCCAGCACTCGGGAGGCAGAGGCAGGCGGATCTCTGTGAGTTCAAGGCCAGCCTGGTCTGCATAGTGAGTTCCAGGCCAGCTGGGGCTACAGGGAGACCCTGTCTCAAAAAGACCAAAAGAAAAAAAAAAAAAAAAAAAAGGAAGCTACAAGAGTATGTAGGGTTCCAGAGGGAGAAGCCTGTTTTCAGACCAAATTCTCCAGTTTCTTTGATCCTGTGATCTGACAACTTCACTTTTCAGCCTGAGTTCCGGAATCATTTCTGTTGCAGTCAGTAGCCCTGATGGATGCCCCTGCCTCCCTCCTGGAATGCTACCTGGTTAGCTGCTATGCACACAGGTGCTCTGTGAACAAAGCCCAGCAAGTATGATATATCATTCTACTCTACATCCCCCATTGGTGTCACCTGCCATCATCCAGCCACCTCCTGCAGAAAAGGACCAGCAAAACAACTCACAATCACATTAGCTGAAGGGGATGAAGGGCCAGAGAGCCAGCAGTAAGGCCCCAAAATAGAACACTCACGTTACACTTGATAATCACCTCCTGCAGCATGACTGGGGCAATTATGGAATCCCAAAGTTGTTTTTTTTCTTGCATTGTAAACAGATAGCAAACACTCTCCAGAGCCATTACTGACAATTCCTGACTCCATCATGGGAACTTTAAATGCTTCATTTAGCTCGTTTGTCTGGGAGCCACTGAGGGAGAGAAGTGTCCGCATCTCCCCTGCAGTTCCTTCTCCCACCGTGAGTCTGTCCTGATGGATTTTTATTTTGTTTTGGTTTTGTGTAGCTAGAAGTCACCCCCTTTCAGAAGAAACTCCTCTAGGTTTTTTTTCCCTGACGATTTTCATGCAGTAAATTACATACGCCTCGAATAAGCTTTTTTTTCTTTCAGGTGCTAGGGATTGAACCCATGGCATGAAACCATCTGTTGGGTAAATTTTGATGCATTTTACATATGCCCAGGTGACCCCTATCAAATCAAGACACCAGAGAGGACTCACCCAGTCAGCACTTGGCAGGAAGCACTCTTCTGACCCCTATCACCTTAGATTTTTATTTTTTTATATTTTATTCCTGGGACTAGAGTTACGGACAGTTGTTAGCTACCACGTGGGTGCTGGGATTTGAACCCAGGTCTTCTGCAAGAACAGTCAGTGTTCTTAACTGCTGAGCCATCTCTCCAGTGCCTATTATTTTTATTTTATGTATAGGAGTGTATTGCCTGCATGTAGGTAGGTGCACTATGTCATGCAATGCCTGAGGAGGTCAGAAGAGGGCATCGAATCCCCTGGAACCAGAATTAAGGATGGTTTTTAGCCACTATGTAGGTACTGGGAATCAAACCAGGGTCCTCTACAAGAGCAGTAAGTGATCCTAACTGCTGAACCATCTCAATACTCTTCATTTTTAAAATTTTTATTATTTTTAATTTTTTATGTATGAATATATCGCCTGCATTTATGTAAGTGCACCTGTGTCATGCAATGCCCACAGAGGTCAGAAGAGGGCATCAGGTCCACTGGACAATGCCCAAGGAGGTCAGAACAGGGTATCGGATCCTCTGGAACTGTAGTTATGGAGAATTGTCAACCTCCATATGGGTGCTGGGATTTGAACCTGGGTCTCTTCTGCAAGAACAACCAGTGTTCTTAACCGCTGAGCCATCTCTCCAGCCCCCTTATTATTTTTATTTTATGTGTTTGAGTGTATTGCCCACATATATGTAAATACACCTGTGTCGTGCAATATCCGCAGAGATCAGAAGAGGGTGTCAAGTTCCCCTAGAACTGGAATTACAGACAACTGTTAGCCACCATGTGGGTACTGGGATTGAATCAGATCCTCTGTAAAAGGATCTCTCCAGCCCCTGCCTTAGAGTGCTTTGACAGTTCTAGAGCACCATAAAAAAGGGAATTGTGGGGCTGGGAGTGGTGGCATATGCCTTTAATCCCAGCACTTGGGAGGCAGAGGCAGGTGGATCTTTGTGAGTTTGAGGCCAGCCTGGTGTACATAGTGAGTTCCAGGACAGCTTGGGGCTACAGGGAGACCCTGTCTCAAAAGGACAAAAAATAAAAATAAAAAGGAATTGTGTAGTATCCCAGCACTCAGGAGACTAATGCAGGAGGATTGCCATGAGTTCTGGAACAGCCTGGGCTATGTACCTAAGTACCAGGCCAGCTAGGGCTATATAGCAAAACTATCTCCAAAAAAAAAAAAAATACGTCTTGTCTAGAGATGTAGCTCAGATGGTAGAGTGCTTACCGAGCATGCACAATGCCCTGAGTTCCACCCCCAGCACCACATACACTGGCTGTAGTGGTGCATGTAACCCCAGCACTTGAGGGGAGGAGGCAGAAGGATCAGAAGTTCAAGGTCATCCTCAGTTACATAGCAAGTTCAAGGCCAGCCTAGGCTACATGAGACTGTCTCAAAACAATAAAGAACTGCTGCCTCTGACCTTCTGTTGAAGGGCTGAAAATGTGGCTCCAAGGTAGAGTGCTTGCCTAGTAAGCACAAGGCCCTGGCTTCAATTCCAGTTCCCCTATGTCACTTAATTTTTGTTGCTGTGATAAAATGCCAAGACCAAGGCAACTTGTAGAAGGAAAAGTTGATCTGGGCTTCCAGTAGAAGAGTTCATGATGGCAGGGAGGGCATGGCAGCAGGTAGCCAGAGCAGGAAGCTGAGAGACCACATCTTCAACCACAAACACAAAGCAGAGAGCAGGAATGGGAAGTGGGATGAGGATATGACCTCTCAAAGCCAAGCAGCAGTGACCCCTGCTTCCTCCAGCAAGGCTGCACCTCCTAAAAGCTCCATAACCTCCCCAAACACCACCAACAACTAGGCACCAAATGTTCAAATACATGAGGCTATAGGGGATGTCTCTCATTCAAACCATCCCACACCACCCCCAAGAAAAGAAAAGTCACTTGGGTCCTTGGATAAGGGCCAAGTTAGAGACACCTTCCCTAGCACACTTTCCCAAAGAACCAAATAGAGCCTGGATAGAAAGGTTAAGGACACATTTAATAAAGCAGAACTCAGAGTCAGGTGTGGTGGGGCAAAACCTTTAATCTCAGCACTTGTGAGACAGAGGTAGGAGGATCTCTGTGAGTTCAAGACCAGCCTGGTCTCCCTAGGGAGTTCCAGGCCAGCCATAGCTACATAGTAAGACCTTGTATCAAAAAACACAAACAATAACAACAAAAACAAAATAACAAAAAAGCAAAGCAAAACTTCTTTGGCAGGCAAACTGAGAAAGGAACAGAGCTGGTCGGATTGAGTCTTTGTCCGTTGAGGCTTTTGTTGAGGTGGGTGTAGAAATTGCATTGTGCCCCAGATGACATTAGCTTTGGGCCCCCAAATTGCACTTCACTTACTTCAGCCAACCAAGGAAAAAAAAATAACATATTCCATTAAAGTTGGTTTAGCTTTGCAATCAAGTTAAAGACTGTTCTGTGTGGCCCCAAAACTCAGGATGGGTGTCCAAGAGGACACTGCGAACTGCATATGGACTGTGAGTTTAGCTTTTAGCTCTTCTTAGCCAAAGTTAAGGACGCTTAGGAAGGAACAGCTAATTGCACTTACTCTCATCAGTTTACCTTTGAGCTTCAGGGATAGTCTAGGGCCCCAAGATACTCTTCTGGTTCAATTTTAACTAAGCAGCAACAAGCAGTTCAAGGATTGCTCCCAGTTTGAAAGTTCCAAGGTACCTCTTTGAGGATCTGCCTTCTCTCCAAACTCCTTAACTTCTTACCTACCCTTTTTTTTTTTTTTTTGGTCTTTTTGAGACAGGGTAATAGCCCTAACTGGCCTGGATTTACGAGGCTGGCCTCGAACTCACAGAGATCCGCCTGCCTCTGCCTCCCGAGTGCTGGGATTAAAGGCGTGTGCCACCACGCCCTGCTTTATTATTTTTATTTTATGTGTATGAGTGTATTGCCTGCACGTTTGTGAGTGCACCCACATCATGCAATGCTGTGGAGGTCAGAAGAGGGCTTCGGATTCCCCTGGAACTGGAGTTAAGGGCGGTTCGTAGCTGCCACGTGGGTGCTGGGAATTGAACCCGGGTCTTCTGCAAGAACAACCAGTGTTCTTAACTGCTGAGCCAGCCCCTAACCAATTTTTAATGACCACCTTGTGTAAGACTCCATTCCTGCATCTTCTCGATGGTTTCTTCCTCATATTTACCCTTTTCCTTTCCTACTTGGAAAGATCTTTCCTATTTTCCAGGCTCTTTGTCCAGCTTTAGCCTGCTGATAACCACCTGCTGGGTTCAATGCCCACATGAACAGTTGTGCCATTAGCCTTTTCCCAATGCACCCATTCAATGTAGACAACATATTCCTGTAAATCTGGACCATTTTGCCGATCTGCTGACTTTGTAGTGCCCTCCTGAACTTCACCGTCCTTTCGAGTGGGCACAGATGGATCATTGTACTTCTGTCTCAGCTCCTTGGAAAGAGAGGAAGACACAATCTTCCTCTGAATGTGAGAAGGTGCATTGAAATGCCTTTTTTAAAAAAATATTTTATTTATTATTTTTATTTTATGTGTATGAGTATACTGCCTGCATGTATGTGAGTGCAACTGTGTCGTGCAATGCCCCGGAGGTCAGAAGAGGGCTTCGGATTCCCTTGGAACTGGAGTTAAGGACGGTTTGTAGCCGCCATGTGGGTGCTGGGAATCAAATCCGGGTCCTCTGCAAGAGCAGCCAGCGCTCTTAACCAGTGAGCCGTCTCTCCAGCCCCTCTACACACACACTGACTATTTCTTGAATCCCTTCTGTATTCACTCCATTAGTTAAATCATAAGACTTTTCTCCTTTCATCAAAAATATAAACTCCCCGGGCATGGTGGCACACGTCTTTAATCCCAGCACTTGGGAGGCAGAGGCAAGCGGATCTCTGTGAGTTCTAGGCCAGCCTGGTATATGTAGCAAGTTCCAGGCCAGCTGGGACTACCCTGTCTCAAAAAGATCAATAATGATAATAATAATAGTAACAAAAATATAAACTCTCAGGCAGGCATATAGGTCAGTGTAGAGCATGTCCTTAAGCATGTAATGAAGGAGGCCCTGGCTTCAATACCAGAACCTAAGAAAAGGTAAGAAAAGGAGACAGTCCAGTGGTAGGAGCACTTGATACACAAGCACAAGGTCCTGAGTTTGAATCCCCAGATGCCATATAAAACTCTAGGTATGGGGCTGGAGAGATGGCTCAGCGGCTAAGAGCACTGATTGCTCTTGCAGAGGACCCGGGCTCAATTCCCAGCACCCACATACATGGTGGCTACGAACCGTCCTTAACCCCAGTTCCAGGAGAATCCAAGTCCTCTCTGACCTCCGCAGCACTGCACAACATGGGTGCACTGACATACATGCAGGCAATACACTCATACACATAAAATAAAAATAATAAATAAAATATATATATATTAAAAAAAAACTCTAGGTATGGTCACACCCAGCATGGCAGGGGTGGGAGACTGGAGAATCACTGGGACTCATTAGCTCTAGGTTCAGTAAGAAACCCTGTCTAAAGGGAATAAGACAAGAGTGATAGAGAAGGGCACTCAGTGCTTTCTTTGGCCTCCAAGCACACATGGGTGTATACAACATACACACGTACTACACACACACACACACACACACACAGAGTTGTGTGACACTATTCCTGGGGAGACGTGAACAAACATCTACTCACCCCAGATAGGGAACCAATGACAGACCAAAGGAAGGATACCAAGTTTTATTGGGGTTACTTGGAAGAATATGAGGGGTTACTTACAGAAGCAGATATGACTCAAAGACAGTTGCATCACCAAAAGCCCACCCCAGCACGGGTGACAGCTCACAAAAGCTGGAAACTTGGAGCTCACTGCACAGCCTGCAGGCTGCTCGACAGCTTGGAGACTGTCTTTTCCAGGCAGCTGAGTTGGTCTGAGCCTCTTCTAGGTAGCTTGGCTTGTCTGAGTCTGTCTCTCAGCAGTCCTTACAGCTTATATATGCACAGGGAGGGAGGGGCCTAGTGGATTTCAACACTTTCAGGGACTTTTTGATTATTTAATTCCCGAATTTAAAGAGCTTCTCTGCAGGATGGAATATTTCATTTCTCCTTAGAACATCCTGTGTTTTAACGAATTTCCCTCAGGAGGAAGGTTTTATGTCTAAGGAAATTGCTACAACACATACACACACACACACACACACACACACACACACATACACATGCATGGTCACGCATACATACAAGCACACACGTGCACACTCACAAACAAACACATGCACACGCACACACACGAAGTAAACTCTTCTCCACTCTTTTATCTGCCACCAAGCTCAGGCTAGGCCAGCCCTTTCTGCCAATTTCCCATGTGTTTGTTACCTCTACCTAGAACATCCCTCACCCAGATAAAGCCTCCTCATTTCCAGGCCCTTAACCAATATGCTACATCCCTGGCCCATTTCTAGGCCCAGTTCAAAGATGGCCTCTGTGAACCTTCACCAAATGCCTCAAACAAACAGAACCTGCCTTTCCTGGGGCTCCTTAAGACCAGAACAGTGCTTGCCTTCCTGTTTAGAGTTCATCTTTGAGTGGGGTTTCAGTCTTTCTGGCCCATCTGTGCCTCTTCTTTTTTATTATTATTATTTTTATGTGCTTGAGTGTAATGCCTGCATGTATGTAAGTGAACCTGTGTCATTCAATGCCCACGGAGGTCAGAAGAAAGCATCAGATTTACAGATGGTTATTAGCTGCCATGTGGGTGCTGGGAATAGAACCTGGGTCCTCTGCAAGAACAGCCAGTGCTCTTATCCACTGAGCCATCTCTCCAGCCCCCCTCTGCCTCTTCTTAAAAATCCCAGTGTGTGCAGGGCTGGAGAGATGGCTCAGTGGTTAAGAGCACTGACTGCTCTTGCAGAGGACCCGGGTTTGATTCCCAGCACCCACATGGTGGCTACAAACCACCCTTAACTCCAGTTCCAGGGGAATCTGAAGCCCTCTTCTGACCTCCGCAGCATTCACGGGTGCCCTCACATACATACAGGCCATACACTCGTACACATAAAATAAAAATAATAGGTAAAAAAAAATTTTTTTTAAATTCCAGGTGTGGTGGCACACGCCTTTAATTCTAGCACTCAGGAGGCAGAGGCAGGTAGATCTTTATGAGTTCCAGGCCATCTGGGGCTACAAGCAGACCCTGCAGTGCAAGCCTGAGGGCCAGATTTGGATTCCCAGAATCCACATAAATGCGGCAGGCTTGGTGGTTCACCTGTACTTCCAGCCACAGAAGCCAGAGGCAGGGGATCCCTAGAGCAAGCTGGGTCATGAGACTAGCCATGTCTATGAACTCTGGGTTTGATTGCAAGACCCTGTCTCAATGAACAGGGTTTGGAAGAGCAATCAAGGATGATTTGACATCAACCTCAGACTCTATATGTATGACATACATGCACGTGCACCCTCACAAACATGAGCCCACACACATGAAACATGCACATACACACATTCACATCACACACACATAAAAATGGGGGGGAAAATCCCTCAATAAATTTATCAAAAATCGGAGCCAGCAAGATCTTCATCAGGTAAAAGCACTTCCTGCCTCAAACCTATGTTCAGTTCCTGGATCCCTTTGTGGAAGGAAAGAACCCTCCTGAAAATTGTCCTCTGACTACACTTGCATGGGCCCACACATGTACACCTTACACACACATAATAATTATTATTAATGATAATAAATACAATTTAAATAAAAATAAATGTGTTAATGTCTCCCTTTCCCCTAGATAAAACTAGACCTCTGCAGGCCAGCCTGCAAAAAGAGGGGCAGTCTCAGAAATGTTCCTCTAGTGCCATCTTCTGGCTATATGGAGAATGACAGCTGCTTCTCGCAATGACCAGGTCCTGGAATCTTTTCTTTTGATTGTGTGTGTGTGTGTGTGGTGTGTGTGTGTGTGTGTGTGTGTACAGGTGTAGGTATGTGTGCATGTGTGTGGAAGCCATAGGTCAACCTCAGGCAAATGACCTCATCCAGTACTTGGGAGGCAGAGACAGGTGGATCTCTATGAGATCAAAGTCAGACTGGTCTGTACATAGTTCCAGGCCAGCCGTATTACAGGGAGACCCTGGCACAAAAAGACCAAAAATAAAGCTGGGCGTAGTGGCACACGCCTTTAGTTCCAGCATTTTGGAGGCAGAGGCCGCGGCAGCCGGATCTCTGTGAGTTCAAGGCCAGCCTGGTCTACATAGTGAGTTCCAGGCCAGCTGGAGCTACAGGGGGACCCTGTCATAAAAAGACAAAAATAAGGCCGGGCGTGGTGGCACACGCCTTTAATCCCAGCACTCGGGAGGCAGAGGCAGGCGGATCTCTGTGAGTTCGAGGCCAGTCTGGTCTACATAGTGAGTTCCAGGCCACCAGCTGGAACTACAGGGAGACTCTGTCTCAAAAAGACCAAAAAAAAAAAAAAAAAAAAGACAAAAATAAGTAAATAATAAAAAGGAATCTAAGAAACACAGTCTGGAGAAATGTCTCAGTGATTATGAGTGTTCGCTGCTCTTCCAGGGGATCAGAGTTCAGTTCCAGCGATCCAATGCCCTCTTCTAGCCTCCATGGACATACACACATATATCACATACATACATAAATAAAAAGTAAATATTTTAAAAAAGAATATAGGGCATACTGCTGCACCCCAGCTGCTTCTTATATTAAAAACTTTTTAAATATTTTATTTATTTTTAGTATATGAGTGTAATGCCTACATGTACATAGTGCACCCATGTCATGCATTGCCCACAGAGGTCAGAAGAGGGCGTTGGATCCCCTGGAACTGGAGCTACAGACGCTTGTTAGCTGTCGTGTGGGTGCTGGGAATCGAACCTGGGTCTTCTGCAAGAGCAGCCAGCACTCTTAACTGCTGAGCCATCTCTCCAGCCTGTTTCTTACATTCTTGAAGACCTATGACTAGAACCAAAATTGGAGGTGGAAGGGACATCCTTCCTTTATTCATACATTCACTAGGAAACGTTAATCCCACTAATCAGGTGCCAGACATGTTAAATGCTGAGAACATTTAGTGAACAAGAGACACATGGATTGCGTCTATGAACGCAAATTAAAAAGGTTGAATTTATTACTTTTAATTATGTGTCTGCATGTGGGTATATGCAGGTGAGTGTGGTTACCTGTGAAGGCCAGAGGTGTCAGGTCCCTCTGGAGCTGAAGATACAGATGGTTGTGAGCTGACTGATGTGGGTGCTGGGAACCAAACTCAGATCCTCTGAAAGAGCACCAAGTGCTCTTAACTGTTGAGCCATTTCTCCAGCCCATTTTCTTTTTTAAAAAACATTGTGTAGTGTGGGTACTCATGTGGAGGGCAGAAGACAACTTCAGGAGCTGGTTCTTTACTTCCACCATGTGGGTGCCAGGAATCGAACTCAGGTTTTCAGCCTTGGCAGCAAGCACCTTCACCTACTGAGCCATCTTGCTGGCCCACTTAACGTTCTCTTTTGGCAGGTAGGAAACAAAGCAAATAGACGCCTTTTAATTGTTTACTGTTCATAGGCAGTGCATTATTATATGTGCTAGATAGCTCTAGTTGTCAACTTGACACACATGGTTAGAGGGACTCTCAATTGAGGAATTGTCTCCATTGGATTGATCTGTGGCCATGCCTGTGGAGCATTTTCTTGATTGTTGAATGATGTGGGAGGGCCCAGCCCCCTGTGGGCAGTACCACCCCTGGGCAGGTGGGCCTGTATTATATTAAAGTAGGCTGAGCACAGGCCAAGGGAGCAAGTCAGGAAGCAGCACTCCTCCTTGGTCTGTGCTTCATTCAGCTCCTGCCTCCAGGTTCCAACCCTGAGTTCCTGCCCTGACTTCCCTTCATGATGAACTGTGCTGTAAGCCAAATCAACCCTTTCCTCCCCAAGTTGGTTTTGGTCAGTTTTTTGTCACAGTAATTGCAAGCAAACTAGAACATTATATGATTTTTTTTTTAAGTGTGTATAGTGAAAATCCCTCCCAGTCCGTCTGGCCACCTAGTCGCCCCCATAAAGGCAGGTAATGCTTCTGTCTCCTGTGTACCCATCCAGGTGACATGTATATACAAGCTAATGCATTCCCTCATACAATTAATGCTGTTCTATATCCTCTGCACTGTGCCTTGGGTTTTTCCCATAGAATGTCTTAGAAATTGTTTTATATTGATACATAGCTTTCTGTCTTTCCTATAGATAGAAATAATTACATTGTATGAGTATTTCATGGTTTAAAATAATGTTACACTGTAATGTTACAATAAAAACAAAATAAGTAGGGAGTTTAACTTTATTTCATTATTTTTGTGGTGCTGGGGATCAGACCCAGGACCCCTAGCTTGCTAGGCATGTGCTATACCACTACATTATACCTCTAGCCTGAGAGGTAAATTTTTAAATAATAGAAGAGGGGCTGGAGAGATGGCTCAGCAGTTAAGAGCCAAGGTTCCCCCGCACAAGGTGGCAACCATCCCTAACTCCAGTTCAGGGGCTCCAATGCCCTCTTCTGGCCTCCAAGGTCATTGCATGCACATGGTGTGTTTACAGGCAGACAAAACACACACACACATAAAATAATAAATAAATAATAAATGGTGAGATCCGGCTTTGAGCAGGATGGTCAGGAAAGGAAGCTCATAACTGGGAAATGAGATTGAAACTGAGACCCAAAAGATGAGAGAAATTAAATCACTGGGCAAAACACAGTGGCCAGGTCAGGAATGAGCATAGGGATCATTCTGAGTACAACAGGAAGTCCCTGGAGGGTTCAAGAGACACAGGAGCAGGCACTGATTTATATTTGAAAATAAAGGAAGTTCCCACGGGCAGCCTCATGGCAGGCAGAAGAGTTGCTGCAGTCACCCGGCAGAGGAGGCATCCTCAGTGGGATGGTGGCAGTGGGGATGGAGAAAAAGTGACCATGGTGGGATCTATCCTGAGCATGGAACTGAAGGGACGTGCTGATGGAGTGGAGGTGGGCAAACCTGTTAGATCATCTCACCCAGGTCCCTCACTTCTCAACCAGACCATGCCTAATGACCAGCCTGTCACAGGTCACAGAGCTCCATAGTGGTAGCTCCACGCCTGGATTCCAAGGTTCCTATTTCTCCGGTCTGTAATTTTTTTTTAAATCTTATTATTTTTATTTTATGTGTATGTGTGTACTGCCTGCATATAGGTAAGTGCACCCATGTCATGCAATGCCCGCGGAGGTCAGAAGAGGCTGTCGGATCCCCTGGGACTGAAGTTACAGACAGTTGTTAGCTGCCATGTGGGTGCTGGGATTCAAACCCGTGTCTTCTGCAAGAACAACCAGTGTTCTTAACTGCTGAGCCATCTCTCCAATCCCTAGTCTGTAAATTTTTTTAAAACAGGGTTTCCCTGTAGTCCCAGATGGAACTTGCTACATAGACCAGGCTGGCCTCGATCTTACAGAGGTCTGCCTACTTCTACCTTCCAACTGCTGGGATTAAAGGTATGTGCCACCACCCTCCTTTAAAAAAAAAAAATCAAGGCCTCATTATATAGCTTTGACTGGCCTAGAACTTGTTATATAGACCAGGCCGATCTTGAACTTACAGAGATCTACCTGTCTCTGCCTCCTGAGCGTTGGGACTAAAGGTGCGTACGTCCCACCCAGCTGTATTTTTTTTTTAACATTTATTTGTAATTTGTATTTGTGTGTGTGCTGCCCACATGTTGCATGGTGCATGTATGGGAATCAGAGACCAATTCCTGGGAGCCAGTTCTCTCCTTCCACCCTGTGGTTCCTGGAACTCAGACTGTCGGGTTTGATGGCAAGCGTCTTTACGTGCTGAGCTAACTCATGTCTGTACTCTTTTGTTCTACTAAAGCCAAAGGGGTTGAGATTTGAGAACAGAATCTCTATTTTTAAGCTGGATATGCTGGCTCATGCTTGTATTCCCAGCACTTGGGAAGTAGAGGCAAGATCATCTTAAATTTAAGGTCATCTTCAGGTACATATTGAGTTGGAAGTCTGAGGGGAGGGAGGGGAGATGAACAAGAGATCATGTCTCAAAGAGACAAGCCAAAAAAGGGTATTGTCATATACCTATAATCACAGTATGTGGGAGGTGGAGAGTGGACACTCCAGACCTGTAGCAGAAGAGACAGACTTAGAGTGGGGAGAATCTCAGGTCCATCACTAGCTGTCAGTGTACCAGCGGGGAGAGGCAGCAGGGGAGGGAGGATGGCAAGGACCAATAGAAAGCCAGGGAGAACCTGCTTAAGAGCAACAAACTCCTTTGAAAACCCTGGAGGAAGCAGAGGAGTGAGCCTTGCAAATCATGAGAGAAGAGAAAGAAGTCCAAGGGGCAGCTGAGGCTGGGCAGGACAACCCGGCAGGAGAGCCTGGTGGGCAGAATGGAGAGAAGATGGCACAGGGAGTGGGGGTGGGGGTTAAAGCTGTTTTTACTAGCTGGGTGTGATGTGCACGCCTGTAGTCCCAGCACTTGGGAGGCAGAAGCAGGCAGATCTCCATGAGTTCAAGACCAGCCTGGTCTACATAGTTAGTTCCAGGCCAGCTGGGGCTACAGGGAGACCCTGTCTCAAAAAGATCAGGGGAAAAAAAAGCTGTTTTTATTTTTATTTTTTATTTAATGTGTATGAATGTATTGCCTGCATGTATATAAGTGCACCTGTGTCATGCATGTCCACAGAGGTCAGAAGAAGGCATCAGATCCCCTGGAACTGGAGTTACTGATAAGTGCACCTGTGTCATGCATGTCCACAGAGGTCAGAAGAAGGCATCAGATCCCCTGGAACTGGAGTTACTGATGGTTATTAGCCACCATGTGGGTGCTGGAACCGAACCCAGGCCCTCTGCAAGAGCAGACAGTGCTCTTAACCTCTGAGCCATCTCTCCAGTCCCTGGTTTAAAGCTTTGT
>NW_008350771.1:1197114-1240685 GCF_000622305.1 Nannospalax galili
AAAGAAAAGAAAAAGTGGGTACTTTCTTCTTAATGCCTCTCCCCACCTCTCTAGGCTTCTGATAAGTCTCCCTTCCCATCTCATAGTTCTGCTACCTTTGGGACTCTGTGGCACTTATCATGTTTTTATATTTCCATTGGAATTAAGCTCACTAAAGGTAGAGGCTTTTTTTTTTATGTGTATGAGTGTACTGCCTGCACATGTATGTGAGTGCACCCATGTCATGCACTGCCACGGAGGTCAGAAGAGGGCTTTGGATTCCCCTGGAACTGGAGTAAAGGATGGTTCATAGCCACTATATGGGTGCCAGGACTCGAACCCAGCTCCTCTGCAAGAGCAGTCAGTGCTCTTAACTGCTGAGCCATCTCTCCAGTCCCCAAGGCAGAGGCTTTTTTAAAAAATATTTTATTTTTATGTGTTATGAGTGTATTGCCTGCATGTATGTAAGTGCATCCATGTGCGTAATACCTATAGATGTCAGAAGAGGGCTTCGGATCCCCTGAACTGGATTTACAGACAGTTGCTAGCTGCCATGCAGGTGCTGGGATTTGAACCCAAGTCCTCTGCACAAGCAGCCAGTGCTTTTAACCACTGAACCATCTCTCTAGCCCCCCAAAGGCAAAGGCTTTTGGTTTTCAGCTATAGCCTGTACCTAGAACTGGCATGTATCAGCCCTTCTCCACACCATCAAGTTTGGTCAGCTCACTCTTCAACCACACACCCAGGACACATCCTGTACCTCTGCACCAAAATGCATGGGTCTCGAATGCCATTCAGCTAAGCCCAGTACCTAACTCTTCAGACAAAGGCCTCAGGGAAGCAGAAATTCAGAAATGACTGGATTCCAGCATTCAAGAGCAAGATTGGGACAGGCATCTGCCAAGTTCACTTTGATAACTGAGTCCCAGGCCCTTAGGGCTGCACTCACCCCAGGAGTCCAGAGGACTATCCAGATTAGGTTGTCCATGGAAGCTGAGTTCTTTAGTAAATCAGAATAGAAAATTCGCAGAATCACAACTAATGGGGTTTGGAGAACATGTGCACACAAGTGCAGGTACCTATGGAGTCCAGAAGAGGGCATCAGATCCCCTGGAAATGGAGTTACAGGCTGTTGTGAGCCCCATGGGTGCTGGGACTGAACTCAAGTCCTCGACAAAAGCAGTGTACATTCAACAATTGAGCCATCTCTCTAGCCCCTTGTTCTTTTCTTTTTTCTTTTTTAAACGTTTCACTTGCATGTAAGCACACCACATGCATGCAATGCCCATGGAGGTCAGGATTGGACACCAGACTCCCTGGAACTGGAGTTTCAGACAGTTGTTAGATACCATGTACATGCTAGGAACTGAACCCAGGTCCTCTGCAAGAGCAGCCACTGAGCTATCTCTCAAGTCCCCTCCTGTCCCTTTTTTGTCTTTGGTTTTTTGAGACAGTCTTCCTCTAGCCCCAGCCGGCCTGGAACTCCCTGTGTAGACCAGGCTGGTCTCAACTTCAGAGATTAAAGGTATGCACCACCACTCCCAGCTTGTTTTTTTGTTTTTTTGTTTTTGTTTTTGAGACTGGGTCTCACTATGTAGCTCTAGCTGGCCTGGAACTCACAGAGAGCCTCCTGCCCCTTCCTGGGGTTAAGGCATGCACCACTACATCTGGCTTACTTTTGTTATTGTGGTTTGAATTTTTTTATCATCATTTTTGAGAAATGCTACAACTCTATACTATGCCCATTGAGGCAAACACAAAGGCAGGCAAGCTCTGGACCATCAAGAAAACTGCAGAGGAATGACAGACAGCGGGAAATGAGTTTTGTTTCTACTCCACTGCATGGCTGTAGGCTTGCATGGAACGTTTTTTGTGTGTGTGTGTGGGTAAATAACCCATTTAACATGGGTGTAAGTGCACCCATGTTGTGAATTGCCTGTGGAGGTCAGAAGAGGATGTCGGATCCCCTGGAACTGGAGTTATGGACAGTTGTTAGCCACCATGTGGATGCTGGGAATCGAACCCCAGTCTGTTGTAAGAGCAGTCCATGTTTGTTCTTGACTGCTGAGCTATCTCTCCAGCCCCACATGGAACAGTTTTAAGGCAGCTTATCAAAGGTGAGCACACTAGGATACCAAGAGATGGTACTATGTGCCAAACCTGAAGCCCCGCTTTCTGACCTCCAAAGGCATGTCAAATCAGGACATGAACAGAAGTGAATGAGACTGGGCCCATCTCCTAGGATGTCCCAGATCTTTACATATTTGTCTGCAGACAGCCTTTGATCTAACTGCTCAGATCAAGTCCGAGACTTCATCATTGTATTAAGCATAAAAATTGGATGATTAAGCCAGGCGTGGTGGTGCACGCCTATAGTCCCAGCACTTGGGAGGCAGAGGCAGGTGGATCTCTGTGAGTTTGAGGCCAGCCTGGTCTACCTAATAAGTTCCAGGCTAGCTGGGGCTACATACAGGGAAACCATTTCAAAAAGGCCAAAAAAAAAAAAATTGGATGATCTACACTTGCATCGTTTATATATGGCCTCAAAATGACACAGTGAAGCAGGGTTCCTTGTCACTCAATTTGCCCGCTGATTCGCCACATGCAGTGGTTATCTGGATTTCAGCTGTCACGTACAGCCACTGACTTCTATAACTCAGAAATCAGTTTATGTTCAAATGGATGAAGCTGCAGTCTGGCTCCTGGATCCCCCGACATAGTCCAGAGAATTACTGTACTATCAGCTGATGTGCTTGCCGGTACATTTCTTAGTCCATGAAAGGTCAGTATGCCCTTCTACTGAGGAACTTTTCCCTTTCTTTTCCTACTTTTTGGAAAGCTTACTTTGAAGTGTGAACACTGGTTCTAGACTTCCCCCAGGTCCCCACTTTGGTAACAAGGGGTCATAGCCCACAGCAATGTAATTTCCAGTGGAAATATCTGAGGTGGGATCAAAATTCAGCCATTCCTCACTCAGGATATGCAGACAACAGCATGTCATGGTGTCCATATAAAGACTTTTTCTTGATTGTAAACATGTCCCTCAAAGTTGTACTGTTCCTGTTCAGCACAGCCACAAATGATAGCTGTGGTGCTCAATCAAGAAATCTTCATGTTTATGCTGGTCATAGCCTTCACAGTAACAAATGTGATCTTGATCGTGACTCCCATTGACATTAAGACCCAATAGACATTTGCCAAAATATCTCGGCATCTGGCTTGTCCTCTCTGTCACATTCATCTAGGTTGGATTCGGCCAGCTCATTGCACCTAGCATTAGGTATTCCTCCAGGTCATCATCTTCCAGGTGTGCTCTCGGCTGTGCCTAGGTGTGGGTACTCTGCATGCTATCTTCCGAGGGGCTGCCTGCCTCCTCTTTCACACTGCCTTTTTGTAACTGTCACTTTGCTTCAGCAATGAAAAGCTTACTTCCTCCTTCCTTAGCTCTACCTTGTCTGGCTTCTCTTTGGCCACATAATGGCAGACCCAGGCCACGAACGTCACATAGCGACTGCAGTTTATGGTCCTCAGTTCCAAAGTCTTAAGGCAGGAGACTGGCTGCAAGGAGGGGTACTAGCCAGCTGGATGCATTGTTCTATTTTTTTAAAAAGAAAATTGTGTTCATGTGTATATTTAGGGAGACACACAAATGGTATATATCAGTTTTATATATCACAAGTTCTTTTAAGAAGTTTAAAATAACCCCAGGGACGCTCCCTGTCTCCACCTCCCCAAAACTGGGATTACAGGCACACATGGCTGTTTACATAGGTGCTTAGGAATCAAACTCAGGTTCTTATGCTTGCACATCACGTACTTCACTGAGTTATCTTCCAAGTCCCTAAAATTAACTTAAATATCTGTGGAAGAGAAATCACCATCAAGTGGTTTCAAAGGTCATTTCTTTTCTTTTCTAGGTTTTCTTTTTTGTGTATGAGTGTATTGCCTGCATGTAAGTAAATGCACCTGTGTCATGCAATGCCCCAGGAGGTCAGAAGAGGGTGTTGGGAATCAAACCAGGTCCTCTGCCAGAGCACCCAGTGCTCAGAGTCATAGCTCCAGCCCCTTTATGTGGGGCTGAAGAGATGGCTCAGCAGTTAAGAGCACTGACTGCTCTTGCAGAGGACCTGGGTTCAATTCCCAGCACCCACACGGCTGCTATGAACCTTCCTGAACTCCAGTTCCAGGGGAATCTGAAGCCCTCTTCTAACCTCTGCAGCATTGCATGACACAGGTGCATTCACATACATGCAGGCAATACACTCATACACATAAAATAAAAAATAAAATCTTTTAAGGCCAGGTGTGGAAGCACATGCCTTTAATCCCAGCACTCGGGAGGCAGAGGCAGGCAGATTTCTGAGTTCAAGGCCAACCTGGTCTACATAGTAAGTTCCAGGCCAGCTGGGGCTACAGAGAGACCCTGTCTCAAAAAGACCAAAATAATAATAAAAAATAAATAAAAATTTAAAAAATAAAATCTTTTTTAAAAAATGTTTGAGTGTATTGCCTACATTTATATAAGTGCACCTGTGTCATGCAATGTCTACAGGGGTCAGAAGAGGGTGTTGGATCCCCTGGAACTGGAGTTATGGATGATTCTTATGGATGGTTGTTAGCCACCATATAGATGCTAGGAACTGAACCTGGGTCCTCTGCAAGAGCAGACAGTGCTCTTAACTGCTGAGCCATCTCCCCAGCCCCTTCTTTTTGGTGTTGAGACAGAGGGTAGCCCCCAGTTGACTTGGAACTTGCTACGTAGACCAGGCTGGCCTCAAACTCAGAGATCCACCTGCCTCTGCTGGGATTATAGGCATGTATTACCATGCCCAGCTCATTTCCTTTCTTCAGTGACAAATGTATGCAGAAGCTTGCCCAGCATCACACAGCTTGGTAAGGATGGCCAGTACACCTGAGTGAGCTGAAACTGTTGGAGAGCTTGGAGGACTGGAGGCAAAGGAGAGCTAAAGAAAATCCACACAGCCCAACTATGCACGATTTTGTGGGTAGACGCCTTTTCAGCAGTACTGCTAATTGAACCCAAGACCACCAGCATGCTAAGTGCTCTACAACCCTTCGCCCTACTTTTACTTTCTATTTTGAGTCTGGGGGACAGGGGTGGCACTCTCCCTAAATTACCCATGCTGGCCTTGAACTTGTGATCTGACTGCCTCAGCCTTCCGAGTGAGTAGCTGGGACTCCAGGAGCACACAAGCTCAGCTCCCTTTTTTGTTCTTTTAGCACTTAGCATCTCCTGTAAACTCAATGCATTTTTTTCTTTCCTCCAGCACCAAAAAGAAGTGCATAAAATACAAGTGGAATGACTCGACACTGGAAAAAAATAAGACATACAAAACTAGACAGAGAAACAAAACTGGTAAGTTCCCTCGGTGTATTTTTACAAAGCAACTCAAATTTTTTTTTTTTCCTTTTTGCGTATAGGAACGGCCTCTGTGGCCAGTAGGTGGTGCTAAAGGCTTTCCAACCTTCAGCAATATTGAGATTGAAAAAGTACTACATGACAAGAATGTAGACTTTGGGGGTAAGATGGCTGGGCATGCAAGTGTGCTTGCCACCTGAGCCTGATGACCTCAGTTCAATTCCTGGGACCCACATGGTAGAGGCCAAGGACGGTCAAAAATTGTCCTGATCAAGAGAAGGAAAAAGGCATCTTTGCCTTGCTAACAGTGTGCTTTCCCAGTCTTCTGCAACCCAGTTCACCTGGGAAGATGAAATGGCTGGCTGCAGACTTTGTGTAAGTGCAAGGCAATGTGGGATGC
This sequence comes from Nannospalax galili, assembly GCF_000622305.1. NCBI lineage: Eukaryota > Metazoa > Chordata > Mammalia > Rodentia > Spalacidae > Nannospalax > Nannospalax galili. Next base: position 1,202,874 of record NW_008350771.1, read on the forward strand.
CACCTTGAGCCCCACTCAGCAGGACATGGCAACACAAGCCTTTTTATACCAGTACTCCAGCAGAGGCAGGCAGAGGCAGGCAGGGGCAGGCAAATGTTGGTGTTCCAGGCCGGCCAGGGCTACACAGTGAGACCTCATTGCCACACAAATAGTGGCAGAAGTGCAGGATGGAGAGCAGGAACTAAGCAAAAGCACACAGGGCGGGACACAGAAAGGACTGACCACACCCTGGGTCTACTGGCTGGCTGACCTGGCTGATGGGAAACGATTCCAGAGCCAGCCCCATGGGAGGAATTACCACTGGGTGAGGGGCAGGGGCTCTTCTCCAACTCCCCTAGCCCATTATCTTGCAGCCAGCCATCGGACTTTTCCCTGGCAAACCTAGCTGCTGTATTTCATAATGTGGTTATTCTGAAGAAAGCCCCTTGAGGTAAGGAGATTCACCAGCTGCTCAGGACAGACAGCAATGAGTGGATCCTGAGAATGTAACAACTCAATTCTCCCAATGCCGAACAGCTGCAAATGGACTCAGATCCCAAGCCTTTTACGTCCACTCATGTGCAGTTACATTCATGACAAATCACTTTAAATAAGGGTCAAAGTTAGTGGTAACACTCAAGTGCTGTATGAGCTCTAAAATGAGAAACAAAACCTTTAGTCATGACCCAGTTCATTATGGGCAAAGCTCTGAACCCTTTTACATTTGGGATTGGAACCAAAACTTAACAGCTGGTGCCTCTGTATAAAGCGAAAAGTAGCAATGTACACGATAAAAACCCAGTCGACTACGTTCCCTGAGCCCCATCCTAGGATGGTAAGGTCAAGTAAAAGCACTCTCTAATCCCAGTTCCATTCACAGATGGCAATTTTTATAAAATATTTGTATTTTATGTGTATGAATGTATCGCCTGCATGTGAGTGCACCTGTGTCGTGCAATGCACGCACAGGTCAGGAGGGGTTTGGATTCCCCTGCAACTGGAGTTAAGGATGGTTCGTAGCCACCAATGTGGGTGCTGGGAATTGAAACTGGGTCCTCTCTCTGCAAGAGCAGTCAGTGCTCTTAATTGCTGGGCCATCTCTCCAGCCCCTTCACAGACAGCAATTTTAAAAGGGAGAACAAATGGGTTGAGTGTTTTGATTAGGCTAAATAATCCTCTACTTAGATCACTTTAAAAAAATCTGTTGGTAATTTCTAAATATTTTCCAATAAGAGGAAGCAAAGTTCCTTGGAAAAATAGAGCTGAAATCAGGGAAAATATGACCAGCCTGAAGTATCAAATACTATGGGGTGGGGGGTGGGGGGCAAGCAGCCACCCTCAGGAGTCAACTTCAAGGTGTTTCCACTGGCTATAGTGGGACAATTTGACCAGTAGTATAAATTATAGCACTGATGAGTCCATGCTGATATAATTAAGTGGGGAGACATAACATACCCTCCTTACAGCACAATTATAATTAATAAATGCAGAGGGAAGAGAAGTAGTAAATTAACATCTGGCAAAAACCACAGTAATATTTGTTGTAGGCACTAGCACTCCATAGCTACCAAAATCAGGTCAGAGAATGACAATTTTAAAGTATGTCCCCGCTCCACAAACTACTACAAAGGAAAACAATTTACAGTGACAAAGTCTGGGAAAGACATCACTTAAACCAAATGATTGAGATTATGAGCAAAAAATCTTATCAACATCGTGTAATTAAATACATTTCAGGACACAGTGAGACTCTTACCGAAGAATAACTTCAGTCTAATTAATGGGAAGTTATCAGATTTAAAAAAGAATATTCTGTAACTTGTCAGTACTCTCCAAAAGTATCAAATCTGAAAATGATAAAGACTAAAGAAGGCAAGTGTGGTGGCACACATTTGTATAATCCCAGCTACTGAACAGGCTAAGGCAGGATTCCAAGTTCAAGGCCAGGCTGCACAGTTTTAGCCAGACCGTCAAGATAAGGGCCAGGGAAAGAACTCAGTGGTAGAATACTTACATGCAAAAAGACCTGGGTTCAATCTCAAGCACTGGACAAAAACAAGAACTGAGAAGTGCCATAGGCAAGTAAAGGCATTGTGGGGATTCTAGATTGTATGTTGAACCAGAAAAAAGACAAGAGGCACAATTCAAATCAGGTCTACAGATCAGTTAACAGTACTTTATCTGTATTTACTGGTTTGGGTTATTTTATTATGGTTATACAGAATGTTAACATTAAAGGGAATCTGGGTGAAGGATATGAGAACTATTTTTGCAAGGAGTCTGCAACTTTATCAAAATTAAGTTTAAAAATGGGGTGTAATGGTAGAAGAAAGTAATCAAATATAGCTAAAACTGAGACTGGAGAGATTTACAAACTTTGTTCATACCAGAATTCTTAAATTCTTTGAATTATGACATTGTTATTAAGATTTTTCCCCCTCATTTCAACAAAGAAAAGCACAGCTATCCAAAGTTATGACATCACAAATGACGAAACAGAACCAAACTTTGAGAAAAGTTAAAAATTCACAGTGGCAAAGTTGTCTTTAGTAACAGAAATAGTTTAGCTGCATTCTGAAGTTGGCACTGAACTGGTTCTTGGACTAATCTCTTAAACAGTCTAGTCCCCACCCCACCAGGGTCTCCTGTAGCCTAGGGTGGCCCTGAACTCACTTGTAGCCAAGAATGACCCTGAGTTTCTGATCTTCCTGCCTCCACTTCCCCTAGTGCTGGGATTACAGGTGTAACGCTGTTCTACAAGGTGCTGGGAACCAAGCCCAGGGCTTTGTGAATGCTAGGCAAGCACTCTACCAACTGAGCTACCGCCCCATCCCAAGTCTAACTTTTCTAGATGACAGAAAAGGTCAGTGTGGTTTTTGTTTAATAGACAAGTTCAAGATCCCAAACCCCTTAGCATTCAGAAGTCAGCGAGATTGAGAGACCTCACTGGTATCACCAGCCCCTTTCAGTCGACTCCAAAACCATAAAATTATTTTCTCCATGTGATTTAAAAAGATTAGAAAGTATTGGATTAAACCACTGAGGGGCTAACAATTTAAACTGCAAAAAAAGTCACTTTGAATAATCTCACGTCCGATATGAATTCAATATAGGAAAATATAGGTAAAAATGCTTCTCTGGGTATTTTCTGGTTTGAAAGCAAATCACTAAACAATGTGACCTATGAGAATCCTGTCAAGTCTATAGAAGTTAGAGCTAAAAATGAAAATTTGGCATACTCATATGAATCAAAACACCAAGGACCGCCCCCCCCAACACACACACACAATCTGGGGAAAACAATTTTTTGGGGGGTGGGGGGGTCTTTTTGAGACAGGGTCTCCCTGTAGCTCCAGCTGCCTGGAACTCACTCTGTAGACCAGGCTGGCCTTGAACTCAGAGGTCCGCCTGCCTCTGCCTCCCAAATGCTGGGATTAAAGGCATGCACCACCATGCCCGGCGAAAACATATTTTATATAAAAAGCTTGGCAGTAGGGGCTGGAGAGATGGCTCAGCAGTTAAGAACACTGTTCAAAACCCAGCACCCACATGGCAGCTAACAACTGTCTGTAACTCCAGTTCCAGGGGATCCAACAGCCTCTTCTGTCCTCCTTAGGCATTCCACGACAGGGTGTACTTACCTACACACAGGCAAAACACTTACACGCATAAAAATAAAAACATTTTTTAAAAGCTTGGCAGAAAGCAATATCCAGAATTATGCTGTGCTTCCGATATGCAAAGAAAAGTTCTTGATTCAAAGTGCTGATTATAATGCTAATTAGAAAACAACACTGACTCTTCCTCCTACCACTCCCCTCACTCCAGGCTGAGGATTGAACCCAGAGAGTAGCCAAGGAAGCACTCTATTAACTGAACCACAACCCGACTTAACTGAAGATATGCAGAACAGGGTATGTTGTTGGGAAGGTAAAACTGTCCACAACATTAAACCGATTTACTGTCCACAGTATTAAAACACATCTTCGGAATTCTTACATTTAACTGACTATTCAAAATTGGGACTTTTTAAGAGCTAAAATTCTCTAAAAGAGAGAAGCTTTTTAAACCTTAGAGGATAAATAAAATAAAATTCCACTGTGATCAAGGTTCTCAAACAACCAAATCCACCGGAATTTCACTTTAAGACCTGCATCCTTGGGCAATACTAAGTTAATCATGGACTGAACACTTATATCCTTAAATGTTGGATGCTACCTCTTTTGTACTTAAGATAGCTTGGTAAGCTTCCTATGGAATTAGCACCATGCCTGGTATCTAATAAACACAAATACCTGAATAAATGATTTAGCAGTGGTTGTACTTTCTCTATGAAGAACCAGAAACAAAGCATTATGAATACTGTCACATCTTGCTTTAGAGGTCTTGGTTATCCAGACCTGGGGTACAAAGCAAACCCACCTATGACCTTTCTCCGCCAAGCTTTTTGTTTTTTGGAGATAGGGTCCTGTATAGCCCAGCTGGCCTCAAACTTGCAATCATCCCACTTCAACCTCCTAGGTGTCCGGATTACAGGCACGCACCATGATGCAGGGCTTTCAAGACTTTCCAAAATGAGTTGCTATCTCACCTCTTAGAACTCCTTACACTCACTCCAAAATCTCTCCCAGAAAATAGCAGATTTAAATAATACTAAATGGTACTAGAAGTGATGCTTAACAGGATCTCACGTTTATTGAGAAGTGATTAATGGTAAAAAGAAAGGCAATGCCCTTTCCTCATTGGCTGAACAAGAAACTGAAGAAACATTCACTACACGTTTTACAATATTTTTCTCTTCCAAAATGCATTTCTGAAAATGAGTTTTTACCACTGTTCTTAGTTTCGAAATCAAATTAATCCTGACTTAATCAGTATAATGTACAAGAACAGAACATTTCTCAGGACTCCTAGCACTTTACTTTGAGTAACAAAGGGTCAGAGAAAATGAACCACCCTTATAGACACAACCTTGGCTAACACTGTTAAACTCTCCTAGACAAAAATTCTTCGTAAAAATGTTCTTCCAGTTCGGAAGGGAAAAAATCAAATTCCCACTTTTCTGGGTGGATACCCAAAACCTTTGCAACTCAAGTGTTCTCCAAGTGCAAATGTCAAAATGGGAGGAGGAAAGGGTTTAAAAATTAGAGAAAACTGTATGCACTTACGGACTTTCAATCCGAAAAATATAGTAAAAAGACAAAAAAACAAAGCATTATGCTCTGAATCACAACCAAAGCCAAAATAAAAGGGACGTTTGTCACCTAACCTACCTAGAGGGAATTTTTGTTTAGTTTTTTTCTCTTTTTCTCTTTTTTTCCCCATTTTCCAGTTAAGTCCTATGTCTTTTGTGAAATTCCAATACTTAAACTGCAAGTCTGCAATCGTCTCTCAAGTCAATGAAATTAAGAAAAAAGTCCTAATTCTCTTGAAGGTCATTGTGTCCTCTTAGGATACGCAGATGCAACCGTTGCTGCAGCCTGTGCAGAACTGCTTTATTTCCCACGACCTTGACGTTCCTAAGGAGGCAAGGAAAGTTGAAATAGTTAGCTCAAATTTACGTATAACATGTTTGAGCATTAAAACTTCATACAACAAAAATTTATTTATGCTAGACAGAATTATTTACACACACACACACACACACAAATGACTTTTACTTCTTGATTTTCAAAAAACATTTTATTTGCTCGGCGTGGTGGCACACACCTTTGGTCCCAAGCACTCGGGAGGCAGAGGCAGGCAGGTCTCTTTGAGTTCAAGGCCAGCCTGGTCTACATAGTGAGTTCCAGGCCAGCAGGGGCTACAGGAGACCCTGTCTCAAAAAGACCAAAAGAAAAAAAAAAGAAGGTAACTATGTTTAAACATACACATCCCACTCTCCTATCATCCAATTCTATTCCAATTAGTAGCCTAACTCCTGTAGACATTTCACTAAAAGGGGAAAAAGCCTGAAAATTATTCAATGCCCGAATAAATCTGACAAGTAATTTCTCAAGTGAGAACAAAGGACAAGACAAATTCAGGTATTTTTAGTGTAACTAAAAGTAAAAATTGAAGCCAGGCATGGTGGCACATGCCTTTAGTCCCAGCACTTGACAGGCAGATCTTTGTGAGTTTGATGCCAGCCTGGTCTACATACTGAGTTCCAGGACAGAATATAAGGAGACCCTGTCTCAAAAAAGAAAAAGAAAAATAAAATTTTGAAATACTATTTCTAAGCCAAATGCCATCTGCCAAGCCTGACTATTCATAAAATCATTACTTGGTTCTCCACTAACAAAGAACTACATTTGAGCTACAACTAATTTCACCATAATTCTGTATTAATACACAGTGGCACAAGCCTATAATCCCAGAAATTGGCAAGTAGAGACAGGAGGATCAGGAGTTCAAGGTCGTTCTCAGCTACACAGTGAATTAGAAGGCAGCCTAGTCTACAGAAGACCCTGTCTCAAAGCAACAACAACAACAACAACAAAAAAAAAAACCGCTTTAAAAAAAAAAATCACAGTATAGGCAACTTCAGGATGGCTAATGGCTACCAAATCTTCTAGTCTAAAAATATCAAGTGAGGAGGGGCTGGAAAGATGGCTGAGCAGTTAAGAGCACTGACTGCTTGCAGAGGACCCATGTTAGCAATCATCTTCTTCTGACCTCCATGGGTATGCATGATAGGGGTGCCCCTGCCAACATGCAGACAGTACACACATACACATAAAAATAAAATAGTAAGTGGGAGGCTGAAGAAATGGCTCAATGGTTAAAAGCACTTGCTGTTCAGCCAGGCATGGTGGCACACGCCTTTAATCCCAGCACTTGGGAAGCAGAGGCAGACAGATCTCTGTTGAGTTTGAGGCCAGCCTAGTCTACACAGTGAGTTCCAGGTCAGCTGACCCTGTCTCAAAACAAAACAAAAACAAAAAAGGCACATGATGTTCCTTCCAGAGGACCAGAGTTCAGTTCCCAGCATCCACACTGGGCAGCTCACAACTGCAGTAACTCTCGTTCCAGGAGACCTGATGCCCCTTTCTGCACCTGATGCACCTGCATTTATGTGCACAAATATACACATAATTAAAATTAAAAAAAAAATTTTGGGGGTCTTTTTGAGACAGGGTCTCCCTGCAGCCCAGCTGGCCTGGAACTCAGAAAACAGCCAACCTCAGCCTCCCTGAGTGCTGGGATCAAAGGCATGAGCCACCACACCCAGCTAAAAATAAATCTTTTTTAAAGCCATTGAAAAGGTGGGGCTGGAGAGGTGGTTCAGTGGTTAACAGCACTTGCTGCACCTACCTTCGTACTTCACAACTGCCTGTAACCACAGCTTCAAGTGATCCCACACCCTCTTCTGGCCTCCTGGGGGGGGGGTATATACTGTGATGCTCTTCCCAGGTCTACCCTGCCCCTCTCCTCACCCCTTTGCTGGATCACTGACCCTATAAATGAAGTAAAACTTTGGAAATAGGGGCTGGAGAGATGGCTCAGCGGTTAAGAACACTGGCTGTTCTTACAGAAGACCCAGGTTCAAATCCCAGCACCCACATGGCAAGGGGTTAACTGTCTGTAACTCCACTTCCAGGGGATCTGAAGCCCTGTTTCGCCTTGCATGACATGGTTGTTTACATACATGCAAGCAATACACACTCATACACATAAAATAAAAAAAATAGCATTAGGCATGGTGGTGCACGCCTTTAGTCCCAGCATTCGGGAGGCAGAAGCAGGCGGAGCCTCTGTGAGTTTGAGGCCAGCCTGGTCTACAGAGTGAGTTCCAAGCAGCTGGAGCTACTCAAAAAGAGTAGCTCAAAAAGACCAAAAATTAGTAATAATAATAAACTATTAAAAAACAAAACAAAACAAAAAACACTTTGGAAATAAACGACTTTAAACTGCCCAAGAACTTACCTGGGTTCTAATTGTAGTTCTGCCAATATAGTGATGTAACCTTGTAGTTTGTATCTAGAGTGGTAGGCTATACCTTTCCCATTCAGTCTTTAACATGTCAGTACACATTATCTAGAACCACTTACTTTCTTATTCCTTAATCACAACCCTCACAGCTTTCATCAAATGGACAAAGATTCTGTAGTGAAGACCTTGACTCTTGTTTAAGATTAGAGCTTAAACAAGTTTGAATTAATTGTGTTTATAAAAACCACAAAGGAGAAAATGGCTACAGATATCAATAGATAACAGAATATCACTAGCTATTTTAAGTAATAAATATGAAGGTTCGGTATAGCCCAACAACAAAAGAACTTGGGGGAGGGGGGAATGACCCAGTACTATTTTCTAGCTAGAGGTCTTGAGGAAGTTACTCCTTCCTGAATCTGTTTCCTAACTATAAAAGATAACCACACCAAGTAGTCCAGCCTTGGCAGACAAAAGAAAAACAAGGAAGAACCCAACAGAGGGATGCTTTTGGAAGCCCTTGACAAGAAACTCCAAGGGACTCTCATATGAACGTCTGAAAATTGCCCTGTTCTGTTCTGACTTTTTTCTAGTTCCCTGTCTGGAACTTGTAATGCTAATTACTCTTGCCTTTACTTCTCCTTCACATCTTCTATTCATGATTCACGGACTTTCTTCTCCCCTTAGAGACAAGAGTTATGCAATTTGGGAGTCTTTTAGATATACACACTGAAGGGGCACTCCAATTGCCTCACCCTGTATCCCTGTTCAGCATGGAAGAAGCCAGAGCGGTCTGCGTCCCTATTCCCTATTGGCAATTTGGGTAACCCCTTCAGAGGATGGCGTGGTAAGAACAGGAGGTAGGAATTAGCTGTGCAGTTAGGGTAAAAAGACCCCAAAGAAATGTAGCCAGTTTCTGGGCTAAAAGTCAAAATGTCCTTAGGTCTATTAGCAACACACTCTGTTCCAAAGGCCAAAAATGTCAAAAGTAGTTGGGAGCTAGTATCTAATTCTTAAAAGATTTTAGGGTTACCTCTTCAGAGGGGGGAATGTTGGAGGGAGGGAGGGGGCATGGATTTGCTCAAAACACCTTATAAGCATGTATGAAATTCTCAATGAAGTTTTCGTAAAAGTTAAAAAAAAATAACCATAATTATTTTATAGAAACACTGCAGAAGGGCTGCCTACCATGGTAGCACATGCCTGTAATCTCAACACTTAAAAGGATTAGGCAAGAGGACCCTGAGTTTCAGGCCTGTCTGATCTACACAGGAGGGATTGTGGCAAAGAAAGGCTATTGCAGATATCCTGCAAACGGCTGGGAACAAAATATTAAGGAGGAAAAAAGATAAATACTATATTCAATACAGCACAGTATAAAATATAGTATAATATACAACAGTGTTTATACTGTATACAGCAAACAGTACTATATATACTAGGTAAAGGAGAAAAAAAACGCTAAAACAAGTGGTTTTGTCAGAACAGATTACATGTAACATTTCCTTTTTTTTTTTTTTTTTTTTTTTTTTTTTTTTTTTTTTTGTCTTTTTGAGACAGGGTCTTCCTGTAGCCCCAGCTGGCCTGGAACTCACTTTGTAGACCAGGGTGGCCTCAAACTCACAGAGATCTGCCTGTCTCTGCCTCCCGAGTGCTGGGATTACAGGTAGGTGCTGGGATTACAGGTGGGTGCTGAGATTACAGGTGGGTGCTGAGATTACAGGTGGGTGCTGGGATCACAGGCCTGCGCCACCACGCCCAGCCATTTTCAATTTTTAATCACTGGCTCTATTTTACAATGACAGGTACAAAATCTGCATTAATATAACTTCACAAACTCTTAAGATTTTTTTGTGTATATACAGACTAATTTCTTTAGATTTATTATATTTTGTGTATTGTGTATGTATAAGTCTACATGTACCTAGCACAGGAATGGCAGTCAAAGGATAACCTGTGGAGTTGGTTCTCTCCTTCCACTACGTGGATCCCAGGGATTGAACTCAGGTCATCAGGCTTGGCAACAGGCACCCTTACCCCCTGAGACATCTTACAGGCCCTCATTTAAAAATTTCTAGGGCTGTAGCATAGTAGTAGAGCCCTTTGTTACAGGTCCAAGATCCCAGGTTAGAAAACAGAAATATAGGGGCTGGAGAGATGGCTCAGTGGATAAGAACACTGATTGCTCTTGCAGAGGACCTGGGTTCAATTCCCAGCACCAACATGGTAACTACAAACCGTCCTTAACTCTAGTTCCAGGGGAATCTGAAGCCCTCTTCTGACCTGTGCAGCACTGCACAACACGGGTACACTCACATAAAAGTGTAAAAGTAAAAAATGTTTGCATACAACCCACACAATCCTCCTATACACCTTTTCTTTTTTTTTTGAGATAGGGTCTCCCCAGCTGCCTACATAGACCAAGCTGATCTTGATCTCACAGAGGTCCACGTGCCTCTAGAGTGCTAGGACTAAAGGCATGCGCTACCATGCTTGGCTCTTAAAATATTTTTTAAGGGGGCTGGAAAGATGGCTCAGCAGTTAAAAGCATGCTACTCTTGCAGAGAACCCAGGTTCAGTTCCCAGCATCCATACATTATGGCCCCAACCATTCTTAATTCTAGGTTTGGGGGATTGGAAGCCATTTTCTGACCTCCAGAGCAATGCATGCACAGGTACACTTACATGCAGGCATGTGTGTGCAGCATGTGGAGGTCCAAGGACAATTTTGTGGTTCTTGGGATTCAACTCAGGTCACCCAGATTGTCAGGCCTGATTTGTGAGCACTTTGCCCACTTGAGCCATCTTGCTGGCCCAATATCAGCATTTTAATAAACACTGCTCTATGGCATTTCATGTGTTATCATGCCCTAATTATTCCTTGATACCAGTTCAACTCGGGATTGTTTATTCAGTAGCATTAGGGCAGTATTTGAGCTACCTCTGTTGGAACTAGAATTTTGTCCAGAAGGTGGCAGCAGCATGCAAATTTAAACTGTTAATTTCTTTGGTGAAACAATTATCTAAACTGCCACACACTCAGCACCTTTCCTGCTTGGCTCATTTGCATAGTTACAGGGTTCAATGGTGAACATAGACTAGAAAGATCACCTCTGCTTGCCTTAATTCAGGAAAGAGATTTTTCTTCTCAACATGAAACTCTTCAAGAGCTACAACAAGGCTAGTGAGATGGCTCAGCAGATAAAGGCCCTTGCTGCCATGCCACAGGACCTCAATTCAATCCCTGGAAGGGCGACTCTTGGAAACTGTCCTCCTCTGACTTTACCAGCTGTAGTTTTGGCACCCATACACATGCTCAAACACATAAACTAAATAAAACTGTAAAGGGCTACAGGACATCACACTATTCCTTAAACTAAGGCATTCAATGCACTGCTATAGCCTTCCCCTCTTCTCTCTGGGAAAGAAACCTAGACACCTCACCCATCCCCTCAACTAAACAATCTAGCACACATACAAGAAATACTTGCAGAATCTGCACTCACATTCCTCCCAGTTTTTTCCTCCTTTATCTCAAGAGTGCTGTGTCACCCAGGCTGGACTCAAACTACATAGAGATAACTTTGAATTCTGATTCTCCTAACTCAACCTTCCCAGTGCTGAGATTACAGACAGATATGGGCCACTACACCCAATTTATGCAGTGCTAGGACTGCACTCTACCAACTGAGTTACATTCCTAGGCAGTAGAAAGAGAACTGACTCTAAGGAGTTGCCCTCTAACCACCACATAACATGCTATTGCTTATACCTGCCACACAACTATTCAGAGTAGTTATTCTAAGTGATTCTAACATTGCTAACAAGCCTATCTCAAAAATGTTTGTTTAAAAAAATAGCAGTTAACTCTGAATCAATGCTTAGCCATATCAAAAATGGAATGTAGACTGGGAGAGATAGCTCAGTGGGTAAAGTGCTTGCTGCCCAAGCATGGGGACTGGAGTTCAATCCCCATATAAAAAAAGGCCTGGCATGGTGGCAGGCACTTGTGACCCCACTACTGGAGAAGTGGAAACAAGTGGATCTTTAATGGATTATTGACCTCCTGTCCAAAACTAACCTGCTTGGCAAGCGGCCGGCCACTCCATATGCATAATTACTCGTACTAAAACACACAAAAACAGAATATGTATTTGTTATTTTACACATCTTTGTTGTTTTTTGTTGTTTTTGTTTTTTTTTTTTAATAGTCTCACTCTGGCCGGGTGTGGTGGCGCAGGCCTTTAATCCCAGCACTCTGAGGCAGCCTGGTCTCCATTAACGAAACCAGGCCAGCTGTGGCTACAGGGAGACCTTGTCTCAAAAAAGACCAAAAAAAAAAAAAAAAACCACAACAAAAAAAACCAGCCTCACTCTATAGCCCAGACTGACCTCAAACTTGTAGTAATCTTCCTGTCTCAGCCTGCTCAAATACTGGGATTACTAGGCATAGGAGAGTCACTATACCCAGTTAGTTGTTTAAAAATATTTATTAGCTGGGCATGGTGGTGCACGCCTTTAGTCCCAGTACTTGGGAGGCAGAGGCAGGTGGATCTCTGTGAGTTCAAGGCCAGCCGGGTCTACATAGTGAGTTCCAGGACAGCTGGAGCTACAGGGAGACCCTGTCTCAAAAAGATTAAAAAAAAAAAAAAAATTATTTTACTTAATGTGCATGCTTACACACCTGCCATGATGCATGTATGGGAATTAGAGGACAACCTGCAGAAGTCACTTCTCTCCTTCTACCAAATGGGTCTCAGGCTACCAGACTAATTTGACTCAAGATGCCTTTGTTGATTGAATAAAGTACAGATATCAAAACTTTCTTTTGGGGGCTGGAGAAATGTTCAGTGGTTAAAAGAGCATACTACTCTTCCAAAGGACTGGAGTTTGGTTCCCAGCACCCACAACAAGCAATTCACAATCACTTATAAATCCAGCTCCAGGGCATCTGACACCCTGTTCTGGTCTCCCCAGGCACTACACTCATGGTCATGTGCATGTACATGTGCACATACACACACATCCCTAATTAAATATAAAATCTCTTTGCTGATCTCAATCTCTTCACTGCTGGGATTATACAAGTGAGCCACCATGCCCTACCAGTTTCTTTTCTTTTGGGAGCAGACTAAGGATTGAACCCAGGGCTTTGTACGTGGTGGCACACACCTTTAGTCCCATCACTCGGGAGGCAGAGACAGGCAGATCTCTGTGAGTTCAAGGCCAGCCTGGTCTACATAGTGAGTTCCAGGTTAGCTGCAGCTATCTGTTCTTTTTTGTGCTTTAGTGTCTTATCTGTAAAAGAGAGATAACTGTACCTATTCCATAAGGATATGAGACCAAATTAAAACTTGCAAGCAATCTACCAATAAGTTAAATCCCCAAACTTTTAAAAAAAAATTTTATTTATATTCATGTTATATGTACCTGCTTGTCTGTATGCACATAACATGGAGGCCAGAAGAGGATGTCAGATCCCCTGGAGCTGGAACTAAGCCTCCTGATGTGGGTGCAGAGAAACAAACCCAGGTCCCCTGCAAGAATGTAAGTGCTCTTAACCACTGAGCCAGCCCTCCCCCGCCCATTAAAAAAAAACTTTTTTTGAAATACGCAATGAACTTGTCATCTTCCCACCTCCTGCTTCAGCCTGCCCAGCAGCTAGGTGCTACCAGGCCTGCTGATTACCAATACTTTAAAAAAAATAGGTCTCTATTTTTTAAATTATGTACATGTATACGTATCTGTGAACATGTGCATGTGAGGGTGAGAGTGTCAAATCCCCAAGAGCTTGAGTTATAGGTGGTTGTGAGCTGCTCAACATGGGTGCTCCGAACTGAACTTGGGTCCTCAGCAAGAACTGTACCTGCCCTTAAACACTCTCTCCAGCTCCAATATTTTTTTTTTTTCTCTTTTTGAAGCAGGGTCTCCCTGTAGCCCCAGTTGTCCTAGAATTCACTATGTAGACCAGGTTGGCCTTGAACTCACAGAGATCCGCCTGCCTCTGCCTCCCAAGTGCTGGAACTACAGGCGTGCTCCACCAGGCCCGGCTTCCAATACATTTTTAACATAAGGGCTTATGGAGGACAGGTTGACCTCTAACTTGCTATGTAGTTGAGTATGAGCTAAAGCTTCTGAACTTTCAGTCTCTACTTCCAAATGTTGAGATTACAGGCAATGCATTAATTTCCCCAAATTTACCATTCTTCTCCAAAAAGTCAAAAAATTCTGCATTTCTCTATTATAGCTCTTATCTCATACTTTATCCATTTTGTTGGCCTAACACACTGCTCCTAAGGCATGAATGGTATCTTGTTTTTCTGTCATATCCCATTCATTTAAAATTAAGCTAACCCCTGCCCTGGGGAGACAGGAGCAGGTAGACATCTGTGTTCTTCAAGTTCTTCAAGGCCAGCTTGGTCTACATAGAAGTTCCAAGTCAGCACCGGGCGTGGTGGCGCATGCCTTTAATCCCAGCACTTGGGAGGCAGAGGCAGGCAGATCTTTGTGAGTTCGAAGCCAGCCTGGTCTACATAGTGAGTTCCAGGACAGCTGGGGCTACAAGGAGACCCTGTCTCAAAGACAAAAAAAGAAGTTCCAGGTCAACCAGGGGTACACAATGAGACCCTGTCTTTAAAAAAAAAAAAAAAAAAAATTACAGGGCCATCAAGATGGCTCAGTGGGTAAAAGCTCTTGTCATGCAAGCCTCATAAAGCCATATTTATTCCCCAGAAAACCTATAGAACCTATAGTGGAAGGAGAAAACCAGCTCCTTTAAGTTGTTCTATACCTCCACAAGCACTCCCGTCCATTCTTGACTGGTTCTCTGTTGCCCCCACCACCACCACCACCCACACAAAAACAATGAAACCCTTTTTTTTAAAAAAAAAACCAATCCAGGTGTGGTGGCGCATACCTTTAATCCCAGCACTCGGGAGGCAGAGGCAGGTGGATCTCTGTGAGTTCAAGGCCAGCCTGTTCTACATAGTGAGTCCAGGACGGCTGGAGCTATAGGGAGACCCTGTCTCAAAAACACGAAGAAAAAAAAAAAAAACAAAAAAAAAAACCCCAGAAGATACACTGTTTGGAGCATTCATTGGTTGCTCTTGCAGAAGACTAGGTTGAGTCACTCACAGAGCCACTTACAACCACCATTAACTTCAGCTCCAGGGCACTGGAGGCACTGCATAAACATAGTACATATACAGACAAAAAGGCAAAACACTGAAACACATAAAAGAAAATTAAGACGTTTAAAAAAGGAGATTGGAGCTGGGTGTGGTGGCCTTTAATCCCAGCACTCTGGAGGCAGAGGCAGACGGGTCTCTGTGAGTGCAAGGCCAGTCTGGTCTATATAGTGAGTTCCAGGACAGCTGGGGCTACAGGGAGACCCTGTCTCAAAAAGACCCCCAAAAAAGGAGATTCAAAGGAAAGGACACAGTTCAAAGAGATCCAGAGTCAGTGTTATCTATTCTTTCACAAGAAGAGGTATTTCAGTTGCAAAACAAGAAAGGCAAGGAAGGAGAAAATTTCTGGGGGTTGGAGAGATGGCACAGTGGTTAAAAGCACTGACTGCTATTGCAGAGGATCGGGGTTTGATTCCCAGCACCCACATGGCAGCTAGCCACCATCCTTAACTCCAATTCCAGGGGAATCGGATTCTCTCTTCTGACCTAAGTGGGCACTGCATGACACAGGTGCACTAACACACATGCAGGCAAATACACTGGTACACATAAAATGAAAATAAATAAAAAAGAAATACAATTTCTTTTTTTTTCTTTTCCTTTTGGTCTTTTTGAGACAGGGTCTCCCTGTAGCCCCAGCTAGCCTAGAACTCACTACATATACCAGATTGGCCTGGAACTATTTAGACCAGGCTGGCCTTGAACTCACAGAGATCTGCCTACCTCTGTACTACCATGCCCAGCAAGAAACAGAATTTCTACAACCCTTCTGTCAGGAAGACAAGTTTATCTGTAAGAGAGCAGGACATATAGCCTTAGGATTTATTTATTTATTTATTTATTTTTTTAGAAAAAGTACTGGTTTGCCATCCTAAATAAGACAGTACATACCCCCCTCCTTCAACATTTTCAATTACTAAGTCTAGATTAAAAAACAAATACATGACTAGGGGTGTCCCTCACTGGTAAAGCACTGTCAAAAATAAACACACACACACACAAAACATTTGTCCAGGGGCTAGAGAGATGGCTCAGCGGTTAAGAGCACTAACTGCTGTTACAGAGGACCCGGATTCGATTCCCAGCATCCACATGGCAGCTATGAACCATCCTTAACTCCAGGTTCCAGGGGAATCTGAAGTCCTCTTCTGACCTCCGTGGCATTGCATGGCACAGGTGTACTCTCACATACATGCAGGCAATACATTCATACACATAAAATAAAAATAATTAAAAAAAAAAATAATAATTTAGAACTTGGGTATTGAAGCTCACACCTCTAATCCTAGCATTTGTGTGGATAAGGAGGGACTGCTTGAGTTTGAGGCCAGCTGCGGATACACAGTGAGTTCCAGGCCAGCTTGGGTTACAGTGTCCGACTATCTCAAAAAAAGTCCAAAATAAAGCAATCAATTAATCATTAACTATGGTAGATAAAAAAATCACTGAGAGATATCACAGTGCCTATTGTGGTATACAAATAAGTAAACAATACTCAGTACTACTGAAGATGTTATGAACCCAACCAGTGAGATGGCTCAGTGGGTTAAAGTGCTTGCCACCAAGTCCAAGAACCTGAAGTTTCATCCACCTGGTGGAGAGAACCAATTCCTCCACATTCCTCTGATCTCCACTTGGACATAGGGGGGCGGCACACACCCGCACACCTACCCATACACGATAATAAATTTAAAAATAAAGATGTTACAAAATGGCACGGTTGGCCTACAATTCCAGCACTCAAGAGGTAGGGGCATTGACAATCAGTTCAATGCCTGTAGCTGGGCTACAGGAGACAGTCTTAAAAGAACACCCAAAGATCCAAAGATGTCACTAAAATTGCTGGAAATAGCAAACCAGAAAGATGCAATGCTTGAAGGTTTCAAGACACTGTATTAGATCACGTGACAGAATGATTTAGTAATAATACTTGCCAATAATTGCTCTCTCTCCTTCAGAGTGTTCTGTCAAGATACATGCCCAATCACGGAACTTTAAATCAGCTGTGACATCATCTTCAGGGTAAGGAGTGCTATCACTCCTTGTCACCAAGATTTTTCTGCCATCTTGTATGTAAATACCAAGGCACACATACAACACCCCACCTAAAGTACTGCTTTGGTGAGGTATCAATCCCATTCTCATGAAACTTTCTTGGAGCCTAATAAACACTTTAATAACAGATTACAGTCAGTTACACAAGGATAAATGCAAAAGAGAAGGCAATACTGACTGAAAGGGTAGCTGGGATAGCAGAGAACAGAGATCTTCATGAAACCCAAGAATCTCTTCTCACAGAAAATAAACTAAAAGTTATCTGACACAAATGTATTCAAAGCTTTTATTTATTTTAGTATAATTATTATTATTGGAGACAGGGCCTCCCTATAGCTCCACCTGGCCTGGTTCCCCCTGCTATGCAAACCAGGCTGGCCTGGATGGAGAGCTACCTGCCTCTGCCTCCCAAATGCTGAGATTAAAGGCATGTACTATCACACCCAGCAACCTTTGATTTTGGACAAGATTTCCCTAGTCCCAACCCGCCTGAACTCACTATGTAGACCAGGATAGCCTGGGTCCCACAGTGATCCACCTGTCTCTGCCTCCTGAAAGCTAGAAACCGTTTTATTTTTTAAGGAGATGATGCTGGAAATAAAACCCAAGGTCTGATACTATTCTAAGCACTTATACACTAAGCTTCATCCCCAACCCTAACCATTATTTAACAACTTTCATTATTACATCCATTCTAGGAAAACTTACTAAAAGGCTGGTCAACTATAAGGCATGAATATTACACCCAATTGAATATTATACCCAATTATATAAAGTTCAATTATCCAGGCTGGGGCTGTGGTGCAGCTTGGTAGAATGGCTTTACTTAGCATGCACAAAACCCTGGGTTCAATCCCCAGCACTTTATATAAACATAAAATAGGGTGGTAGCCTATATTCCCAACACTTGAAAGGTAGAGACAAAAGGGTCAGAAGTTCAGGGTTAGCAAGGCCTCCAAGCTAGCTCACTCAGTGGGTAAAAGCACTTACCACAAAAGCCTAGTGATTTAAATTCAATCCCCAGAACCACATAAAGGTGGAATCAATGTACTATGTATGTGTCTGTGTGCCCCCGCCGCACAAGGGTCAGGCATGTGCCACACATGTACATATATTCTCTCTCAACTTTAAAAAAAAATTTAGTTTCAGAAATTCATCATCATCCTCAGCTATACATTGAGTTCAAGGCCTAGCTACATGATGACATCTCTCAAAATAAAGTTTAATTAGCACTTACTGAACCACTCTAGTGAGTTTAAGGCAAATAGGAAATACAATCTTGATTAAGTCAAGCCAGGGGTGCTGGCCTACAGAGGGGGCAGAGGGATAGCCCAGCCTGAGGCAGCAGGTACATCTCTGTAAGATGGAGGCCAGTCTGGACTATAAAGCAATCTATAGGGAGACCTATCTCAGAAAGACCAAAGATAAAAATAATAAATAAGCCGGGAGTGGCGGCACACTCCTTTAGTGCCAGCACTCGGGAGGCAGAGGCAGGCAGATCTCTGTGAGTTCAAGGCCAGCCTGGTCTACATAGAGTAGGCCCAGAGGCTTATTAGCTCAGTGTTCAAATACTTCCCTAGCATGCTCAAGTCCCATCCAGACCACTGCTAAATAAATAAATAAAATCCAAGTCAAGGGCTGGGGATACATCTCATTGGCAGATTTCCTGATTAGCATTCAAGCAGCCCTAGGTTCAATAATCAACAGGAAACACACACAAATTAACAGTACCCAAATTTGCTACTTCATTTTTAATACTTTTTGTTACTATTTCTGTGTTTTTGTTGTTTTGAGATAACATCTCACTCTGTATAGCCCAAGCTGGCCTGGAATTCACTACTAATGTAAGCTGGCCTCGTCCTTGCAGCAATCCTCCAGCCTCAGCCTCCTGAGATTACAGGTGAGTCAAAACACCTGGCTGCCTTTCTGTGTTTAGTCACAAGATGCAACACAGAATTTTTGCAAGATGAAGGAAAGCAAATGCCTAATATGAGATAGAAAGTATGTAAGCTTCAGCAGGGAGTGGTGGCACTCACCTTTAATTCCAGTACTTGGGAGGCAGAGGCAAGCAATTTCAGTGAGTTCCAGACCAGCCTGGTCTACATAGTGAGTCCCAGGACACCTGGGGCTACAGGGAGACCCTGTCTCAGAAAGCTTTTTCCTGTGAACCACCTTTCTAATAATTTGGCATTCCAGTTCCAATGCTTTAAACATGACTGGCAAGTTTGTCTCCACTTCTAATTCACAGGTTGTAAGACAAGACGGTAACTACCCATTTAGGTTCAACAGCTATGCAATGCAGAATCTACCCCAGAGCCCTGCTCCCACTGCTCAAAGAATGAAGTTTTTATAGAAATATAATGAATGCCTCAGATCCTAAACCATGTACAAGATCCTTATGAATTCATGACAAATTTTAAAAATATGTATTTGGGGCTGGAGAGATGGCTCAGAGTTAAGAGCACTGACTGCTCTTGCAGAGGACCCAGGTTCGATTCCCAGCACCCATATGGCAGCTAAGAATTGTCCTTAACTCCAGTTCCAGGGGAATCTGAAGCCCTCTTCTGACCTCCGCAGCAGTGCATGACATGGGTGCACTCACATACATACAGACAATATACTTGTACACATAAAATAAAAATAAAATATTTTTTAAAAAGTATTTCCATAAGCTTGGTAGGTTACATCTAAGCTTAATCACCTCAAGATTCTCTAATAACAGAGACTACTCAATAAAAATGTTCTTCTTGTCCATAATCTCTTCATCTACTTCTTATATATTATGTCCGTTTTTGTTTTTTTTTTTTAATGCCCTAAATCCTCTGTAACATATGGATGATCTGCCTTAACCAGTTTCTTTTTGAGACAGGTTCTACCTATATAACCCAAGCTCCCACCTAGGCCTCTTGAGTACTGGACTATAGACACATGGCTACCAAAGCAGGCTCTGTTTTTAGTTAACAACTCTCTGTAACTCCAGTTCCAGGAGATTCATCACCTTCTTCTGGCCTCTATGGGCACTGCATGCACATGGTACACCTAACATACATGCAGGCAAAACACTCATGCATATAAAAACACAAATTTAAAACAGAGGCTGAAGAGATGGCTCGATGGTTAAGAATCATTTGCTATTTTACAGAGGACCCAGGTTCAGTTCCCACCCATACATGTGGAGCAGACACATACATGCAAGCAAAAGCAATCATGCACATACAACAAAAATAAGCAAATCTTTAAAAAAAAATAAACACTATGGTCCTAAAGTTTACATATAGTCAATATCCCCAGAGCAAGCAAGCATTACTATTTCAAATAAATTAACCTCTAGTTTGGATTCATTCTCCATCACTCTGCCCAAGATTTCGACTTGTTACAGAAGACTCAAGAAAAAGTTACCCTTAATAATAAAATGTTCAAAGAAAGACATAGCTTTTTCTGATCATCTGTTTTCCAAGTTTTATGTAATAAACAGCAACTTGTCTATGCCTGGGAATGTGGCTCAATGGCAGAGGGCTTGCCTAGAATGCAAAGGTTCTGGGTTGAATTCCCAGCACTGAAAAGAAAATTAAAATGAACACCACAGAGAAGTTCTGACACTCAACAACGTCAGCTATCAAAGAAAAACAAGACTTCAGGAGCTGGTGACACATCAATTCTTAAACATAAGAGAAAACTGCCAAAGCCAAAGTCTAATTCCAACAGAACTTTTTCTGTGATATTATAGCCTCCATCTTTTCCTGTTTTTCCATCTTGCCATCACTTTTGCATCTTCCACACATTCATCTTTCTGTATCATTTAAATTCAAATTGTATTGTTTCTGCTTTTCTTTAAGTCCATTATTTCTGCTCTCCACTAAGGCTCTCACATTCTTTCACACTGGGTTCAAAAGACCAATTATACTTCCCTAAAGCCTTAAACTGCTAAATGACAACGTTATTTACAGAGCTTGTATTACTTTTCCTATGGTCACCAAGTCCCTCCTCTTTCCCCAAGGTCTTAATGATAAGCCGGTTACCTTTTTAACACTTTCTTCTTCCTCTTGGCGTTTCTCATAGTGTGAGAAGTCATCAAAAATGGAAGTGGTATGCTTGTAGCTGGCTATGATTTTCAACACCTGCTTAGCCTTTTCCAGAGGCACTTCCTGAGTGTCCCTAGAGTTGGTCACTGGTTTGTTCTCGTTGTTCTCTAGACGAATGTGTCGCAGTTGGCTATTGGGAACGTCCTTCACAAAAATCCATCTGACATCAAAACGACCCTTCCATTTGTCCTGGGACCACACGCCTGCACATGTGTTGTAGTCCACAGCAGATTTCATTTCTGCAACGCCACAGAAGTGTCCACTGCCGTTGACACTGAAAAGTAAGTAAACGGGGCCTTTCCCGTTCATGGAACGATAAGCAGCATCCAGTCTCTTGTTACCATGCTCTGTGCTGCACCAGATATTATACTTAATGGAACGGTGGATATCGTCCTCAGAGTAGCTCTTGATGATGAAAACCCGGCCATGTTTCAGATTCCAGTCAAAATCTTTAGGGTTATAGTTATTAATGGACCGCAGCTTCTCCAACACTGGGTGAGGTTCTGAAGGAGTAGATCCAGAACCTGCCTGAGACTGTCCTACTCCATTACCATCCACCCCATTATGACCGAACCCACTGCCACGGTTCCGAGGTGCCACCCAGCGAGCTGGTTGAGCTGCCTGTTGCTGGACTGAGAGCTGGGCAGTCTGTGGTGGAGGTGGAGGCAATGGCTGTGTCTGTTGCCCTACTGATGTCTGAGCTACTGGTGGGCTATTATTGGCCTGCTGTCCTACAGGCTGAGGAGACCCCTGGGTTGGCTGACCTATATTCTGAACCAAAACCTGTGAAGGGGCTTTTGTCACAGGACCCTTGTTATCCCAAGTTCCAATATCCATATTATGCTTTATTGGGGGTGGTGGAAGACTTGACCCTGCGATGCCATTCTTGGTCTTCAATTTAGGTTGCTGTTTTGCAGGCTTGCTAGCAATATCAGCCCAAGATGCTGGTTTTGGAGGAGCAATGGTAGCTGGAGGCAAACTGCTAGAAGCCACGATGTTACTAGTAATGGACCCACTACCAACAGCAGAGCCTACAACTTTTGGAACACTGCTTGCAACTTCTGTGCTACCCAGCTTCAGCGCTGCCATCCCTTGGTCTATGGTATTCATGCCAGGAGCTTTATTGAGGGTCTCATTGGCAAAAGCTGACTGTCCATCAATCATGGCTCCACCTAAGGAGCTAGGTGCATAAGCATAATTGCTACTATATCCAGAGCTCTGAGTAGACTGTCCCTGAGAACTGTTATTTCCCCATGCTGAGAAGTCAATCCCACTGGGGAAGAAATTAAAACCATGTTGACCAAGAAATGGAGTGCTACCTAGGGCTCCTGGTTGCCCAAACATTGCATCTGGAAGGAAGTGGGGCTCTCCGTTGCTCAGTTGTCCATAAGAAGTTAGATAGGGCATGGCTGTATCACCTCCAGTAGACCAAGCAGCTTCACCCAGGGAATAGGAAAAGCCAATGGAGGGACTGTAGTAACTGGGTAAGTAGGAGTCTGACATGGCAGTATATGCATTATTCTGTGGAAGAAAAAAAGGCAAATACATCAAAACACAACAAAAAGTACAGTAACAGGCCATTTCCTTCTCCCATTAATCACACAACTCAAGTACTTCAATATCAACATGACTAGGAGCAACACAGTCATACGATTTTTCCATAAACTCACTGGTGCTTCTGAACTACATGAAATTTTCAAGTATTAACTAAACTTTTCTGTTGGCGTTTACTTGCTAGATAGACCAGCTGGTCTCAAACTTGAGGCAAATTAACCGCTTCAGATTCTATGAGTGCTGAGATCACAAATGTGTCCCACCATACCTAGAGTTCTATGTAAACATTTAAAGTCAAACTGATACATACAGTAAATGTACTACAATTCAGAAGAGAGAAAGCTCAGCATTTCACCAGCAGAATGTTTTGCACTATTTTATATAAGTGTTTGAGACAATGCTGCTTTTCTTTTTTAAAAACAGGGTCTTACAGGGCTGGAGAAATGGCTCAGCAGTAAGAGCACTGACTGCGATTGCAGAGGACCCGGGTTGGAGTCCTAGCACCTACATGGCAGCCAACAACCATCCATGACTCCAGTTCCAGAGGAATCCAATGCCTCTTCTGATCTCTGCAGCACTGCACAACAAGGGTGCACTCACATACATGCAGGCAACACACTCATACACATATGTGAGGATCCTTTTTATTTAGACAAAGTCTCACTCTGTATCCCATGGGGGTCTGGAACTATGTACCCCAGGTTTGCCTGTAACTTCTATTCAGACCCAGCAAAGATGATGCTTTTATTAAAACTAATTCATTTTGGATTTAAGGAGTGGGAATTTTAGAAGGTCGGTGTTTGAGAATTTCCCACCAAAAGAGCCAGGCACCATGGGAACATATCTGTAACAACAGCATTCAAGGTCATCCTCAGATATATATCAAGTTTTGAGACTCATCAAAACCAGATAATGGCCAACAAGGAAAAAAAAAAAGCAGAGCCTTGAAATGGTTCAGTGGGTAAAGGCACTTGCCACCATGCTTGAGGAACTAGTTTGATACCCAGAATCCATGTGGTGGGGAGATCAGACTCCCACAATTGTCCTCTGACGTACACACACATACCATGACATGCACATACCCACATAAAAAATAAAAATTTAGGGCCAGTGAGAGATGGCTCAATGGATGAGTTTCAGCCAGACTGACGGAGAGCCAATTTCTGCAGTGTCTTCTATTTAAAAAATTTTAATTTTTTAAAGATAAAAAGCAGGAAGTGAAAATTTCAAGTTCTAGTCCAGATATCTGTATCATTCCTCCTTCAAAAACCAAAAATGTTCACTATATAGTCTACAGTATTAGCCCTGATAAACCATTGGAAACTACAATAGATAGCACTATTTAATTATGACCTGAAAGAAAAGTAGTTGCTTCTAGAAGGAAGGAAAGGAGGGAGGAAGGAAGGGGGAGAGGAAGGAAGGGGGAGAGGGAGGGAAAAAGGGAGAGAGGGAAAGAAAGGAGGAAGAAAAAATATATATACATGTAAAACTACTTGTTTTGTTTCACCTATACAATGACAGCTATTAGCTGAAATTCACACTACCTTTTGTGTAAGTAAAAACACATAATACTATATATATATATATATATATTTATATATAAACAATCTGTAACCTTAAAACAGACAACCAAAATAATCAGAAATATTAAATTATATACATTTAGTATTTATATCAGGATATAAACAAGCACTAAACATTCTTGATCTGTTTGTGCTGGGGCTACAAGGAGACCCTGTCTCAAAAAAACCCAAAAAAAAAATAAAAAAATCCTACAGCTGACAGAATAATCAAGGGAAAAGCAACAAGTATATAAAATTGGTCTTCATAAAGACACAGCTCAATTTTTCCTGATTCTAATAGTTCTAGCAATATAAGAACCCATTACTTACAAGTCCATTAGCTACCAACAGGTACCTTTTACCTAAGACTTGGAAGATCATAAGTACTTAGACCCTATTTGTATTACCAAGGTCAATAAATAGTATTCTTTAACCTCTAAAACACATTTACTGAATATTAAATTTTCCAACTAATGCAGTTTGAGAAGGCTGGGCATGGTACAACATGCCTTTAATCTCAGCGCTTAGGAGGCAGAGGCAGGTGGATCTTTGTGAGTTCGAGGCCAGCCTGGTCTACATAGTGAGTTCCAGGACAGCTGGGGCTACAGGGAGACCCTGTCTCAAAAAGACAAAAAATTTAAAAAATTAAAAAAAAAAGCTGAGCATGGCACATCCCTATTGATCCCAGCACTCAGGAGGCAGAGGCAGGCAAATGTCTGTGCGTTCAAGGCTAGCCTGGTTTACACAGTGAATCCAGGCCAAAAATACATAGTTTATTAAAAATGGCTGGTTTTGCCAATTTAAGTTTCCTTAAAAACAAGTCTTTCCACACATGCCCATCTCAAGTTTAAAAGTTCTCAAAGGTAATATTAAACTACTTTTAACAATGATGAATAAGAAACTCAGTTTAAACCCTAGCATGGTGCCTCACGCATTTAATCCCAGGACTCTGGAGGCCGAGGCAGGCAAATCTCTATCTGTGAGTTCAAGGCCAGCCTGGTCTACATAGCAAATTCCACACCAGCTTGAGCTACAGGGAGACCCTGTCTCAAAAATGGAAAAAAAAAAAAACACTCAGTTTAGGGGGATGGAAAGTCGGCTCAGCAGTAGAGGACTCAGTTTGAGTTCCAGTACCCACATGACAGTTAACACCTGCCCCTAACTCCAGTTCCAGGGGAATCGAACAACCTCTTCTGACCTTCGAGGGCACTGCACAACACTTACATACATGCAGGCAACACGCTCATACACATAATAAAGTATTTTTTTTTAAAAAGAAACTTAGTTTACAGTCAACAGATTAAGCTTGAAGCATTAGACCAACAAAGTGATTTTTAAAAATAAGTTTAAATTACATGAATTAGTCAGACATGGTGGCATATGACTTTTAATTCCAGCACTCTAGAGGCAGAGGCAAGTGGATCAAAGCTAGTCTGGTCTACATAGGAAGCTGGGGCTACAGGGAGACCCTGTCTCAAAAACAAACACAAAACAACAACAACAACATTACACAAATTAGCATGTTCGAGGCTGTGTTGGGCACCCTACGTACACAAATACAAAAGTTCACAGATTATTCTTGATAAACTACAAAAAAAAACAGATATTGAGGTTACCCCCTCCCCATTTTAAAAACAAAACAGTCATTTACACTTTGGCTTACCTGACAAGGAAAAACAAAATGCTCTTAACATTAGATTATGCCAGGACAGAGGTGAATGCCTACACACGAACTGGCAAGTTCTCACATGTCCCAGAGCTCAAAAATCTGAATTACACAATGTTTTACAAGAACTACCTAGAATTATGTTTCTAGATGCTCCCACTCTCCCTGTTATGATTATGCAAGCAAACTACTTCAATAGCAGGAACCTATTAATAGTTCATTCCTCTACTTCCTTCCCTACTTTTCTTGATTAGCTGGTTGCCTTCTGTGGAAACCTTTACCTGTAACTTTTGCCTACAGCTTGTGCCAAACAGTGCTTTAACCTTCTCTAGCTCCCCCTTCATAATTTCTTTAGTAAGAAGCCATAGTTATACAAAGTTGTTACTTATGGTTTTTAAGTAAATTCAACTCAAAATATCAAATACCCAACTTCGAACTGGTATCGATGAAGAGCTCATTAGAGACAAGAGGTAAGATAATTCTACAGCACTAAAGCTCAGGTGACTTTACATTAGAATTTCCTCATCCCATTCTTTAAGCCACTTTTCTAAAAGACCAGGTTTTCCGAGGTGGAAAGTCAAAGCATTTAACACTAGCCAGTATTCTTAAGTTATCCACAGCTATCTTCCTGGTAAATGAAAACAATTGCTCAAGCATTGTTCACAACAATGGTCTCAGAGCAAGCTGCTGACCACAGACTGCAAAGATTCTTTAACAGCCTATAACATCTGTTATAACTGTTTTATAGAAAATTAGTAGTATTAAGAAAGGGACCCCCCCACACACACACACACACAAATGACAGGGAAGAGGAAAGTCTAACAGTAAACTAAGTCCTCTAATCAGATAATATAAAATGGTCAACTACTCACGGGCCTTGCCTGTGGACTCAAGTAAGGTTCAAAATCGTCATCATTTAGTCCATCCTTTTGATGCACAGATCCATTTTGTACTAGAGAAAAAAAATATTCAAATTCGTAATGTACCGGTCCTACAAGCTCCTTCCCAGGTCAAATACATTCCCACCAGAAAAAAAATCCTTCCAACTGCAAAGTGCAACGAAGTTTGAACCTCAGAGGGTCTGAAAAAGGAGCTCCACGGCTGAAGGAAGGCTCTCATCAGAGAAAATGTCGCCCTCCACTCAGAGCAAGTGATCTTTTCAAAAAGGTCATTTTATGGGCTCCTCAGGATTTCAATTCCCTCCGGCTTCCCCTCCCCCGTCACATGTGAGTTACTTCCAGAAAGTGATCTACAAGGATGAAAAACAAAGGCTCCTAAGACGTCTAGGAAACTAAGGACCTGGGGCTCTGCAAAACCCATTCCACCCCCAGCCTCCCATGAATTACTCCATGAATTACTCCTTGTTAGCGCCAAAGCTGCTCGCCAGCTGCAAGAACACACCACAAGGGTCAAGCAGTCCGCGCGAGGCACCTGCGAACGACGCGGCTACGGAAAGGTCCTTTCCCCGGGGCGCTTCCCAGAGACCCCGCCCCCACCGCCCGGCGTCCCACTCCCGGCCCCGGCCGCCGGCGGAGCGCCGCTTACCTTTGTTTCCTTGACCTTTGGGTCTCTGCGGGCCGAGGAGACGTCGCCGAGCAGCAAGTCGTCCAGGAAGAAAACGGAAAAGGAAAGACAAATGAAAGCGGGGCCTGAGACGGGAAGAAAGGAGCGGGCCTCCGGGGACGCGTGGTTAGGGGGAGGCGGGGAAAGGCGCCAGGCCCGCCCGGCTCCCGGGAAGGAAACGCGGGGGACGCGCCGGCTAGGAGCCGAGGGAGCGGGGCGTCCAGGAAAGGAAACCCGGCCCGCCGGGGCGAGCGAGCACGGCGCGGCCGGCAGGCGGGCTGAGCCGCAGGCCCGAGGAGGAGCGGGGCGGGCGGGACGCACGGGGCGCGGCCGGCTCAAGAGGCCCGAAGCCCGGCCCGGCCTAACCAGAGAATGCGGGCCGGGGCCTAGTCGGGCTCCGTCTCGCCTCACACAATGGCCGAGACATGCGGGCTGGGCCTCTACCTGCTCCAAGAGGCTGCTGGCCGACATGGCTCTCGGATCCTCACGGGTGACGGCGGCGGCGGGCTTCTCTTCAG
Organism: Nannospalax galili; assembly: GCF_000622305.1. NCBI lineage: Eukaryota > Metazoa > Chordata > Mammalia > Rodentia > Spalacidae > Nannospalax > Nannospalax galili. Next base: position 1,230,954 of record NW_008350771.1, read on the forward strand.
GGCGGCGGCGGCGGCGGCTGACTCCAGCGGCGGGAGCAGACGGCGCGGCGGCGGCTTTTGTCCCTGACACTCGGAGCCTTGGCGGACGCAGCGGAGACACAGCGCGCGGCTCGGGCTCCGGCTCTGACTCGGCGACGCTCTAGCCGCAGAGCTCAACGCCCGTCTCTATGCCTTGACGCGCGCGCCCGCCCCTCGCAGCCGGAATATGGGTGCCGGTCGGCAAAAGCGGGCGGTGCGCGCGCGGCGCGAGCGCTGACTCTCACATTGACTCACCCACGCGGAAGGGTCCGGCGCGAAGCACTCCGGGAAGGAAGAGCTGGGCCCCCGGCGCCCCCTGGTGGGCTGGAGGAGCGGAAGCGGCCTCCCCGCCCCCACGGCCGTGGCGTTGGGGGGCCTAGGATCGTGGGGCGGACAGGGTAGCGACTGGAGGTGGTAAACACCCAGAAAAAAGAGCTTTTTCTTAAGAAAACACACAAAAGCCCACGTCTTAATAAGACTGAGGCCTCTGCAGCCTGCGAGACCTTAACCCTGATTCATAGCTGCATTTGACACCCCCATCATTTGAGAGGGACCCAGAAGAGAGGTCACAGAGCCCACAGGGAAACTCCCATGGAGGTCCTTCCCAGGAGAGGCACACCCTCCCCTAGGAGTATTCATCTTCCTCGGGTAGGAGATTGCAAAGAGCACCCAGAAAGCAGTACACTAAAATTTTTAAAAATTTAAAATCCGCTGCCCATCGGCCCCCACAGAAGAGATTTTCACTCCTTGGCATATGGGGGAGGAAAATAGTCCCTTTACAAAGAAATCACTGACCCCAAAATAATCTGGTAAACTGTAGGCTTTAGTTTCCAAAAAAGACTCACACTTGTGTACACAATTTTGCATATGCTTCTAAGGAGTCCTGAGACCCTATAAAATCCCATGGGACCTCAAGGGAGCATGTCCTTGATCTGAGGGCAGAAGAAAATTAACATTATTCCAACACCCGCTGTGTCCTAGGCTTTGTCATTAAGTGCTTCAACACATTAAACAAGTTCAGAGTAGCTATAAGTAGCTATCAGTCTCTCCTGTTACAACTGGGAAAGCAAAGGTTAAGTATTCTGCCCAAGTTACAAAGCTATTAGACTGGTGCATCTATGAAGATAATCTTATCCTTCCACTCCCATGAGAAAAACCATGTATTCAGGAACCAAATTCCAAAGGAGATCCAAAAGGATACGCGAACACTTTAAGCAGAGAAAAACTCACTTCATGCAGGGATATTTAATAGAAGCTTTTGTTGCAAACAGTAAACGCTTAAGTAATGCACTATTAACTGTCAACCTAATACCATCTACTTTCTGGATCCAGGAGGCTCTGGTGGACTCACAAGACAGAGGTATCTTGGGTTTCACATCATAAATTTGCTCAAAGTGCAAAACTTTTTTTCTGCCTATAATCACATTTATGGCTGAATGGAATAAGGTCAGGCACCAACGGTGAAGGACATTTAGTGGCGAGTGTAAAATGCCAAATAGAGTAGATCCCACAAAGGAGAGTGAAAGAAGCCTAGTAATACTTTTTATTAAAGATAATTAGCCAGTTAACCTCATGGCCCAGATTTATATATACACTCTGTAAGCAGTGCCTACACTTACCCTTAGAGGCAGCATGGTATTGTTTAAAAAAAAAAAAAAAGAATCAACCTGGGGCATGGTGGTGTGCACTTTTAATCCCAGCCCTCCCTTGGGAGGCAGAGGCAGATGGATCCCTGTGAGATGGAGGTCAGCCTGTTCCACATAGTGATTTCCAGACTGGCTGGGACTAGGAAGACCCTGGTTTTTGTTTTTTTTTTTTTTTTTTTTTAAAAAAAAAAAAAAAGATGAGACCCAGAGTCATATCCTGGGAGCAAAGAGAATCTAAATGCTGGCTGCCCCATCCCATGGGCAAGATTAGGAAAATTATTACACCTGTCTCAGATTTCCTCCAAGAAAAAGGATACTACCTACCTAACAGGTTTGTCACAAAGATAAAGGTAAAAAAAAAAAAAGTTAGAAAATATGGGGTACACTGTAGGTTCCTTTCCTGTGATCTCATTAAGGGATATGAGGAAAAATTCTTTCCTTCCAACAATACCTTCATAGTGCAGAAAATGTTGATTAGCTCTTTGGGGAGTACCTTCTTTTCTCCAGGAGTTTGCTGTTGAAATGCTAAATATCCTTGGGGGAAGAGTAATCTCTAAACCTGGATTCATTTACCAGATTGGCTTTCACGGGCTTCTGAATAAACAGAACACACTAGACTATGTTTAGTCACTGGGAAGAAAAGGAAAGTCTGAAGTGGATATTATTTTAGGGCTTGAAGAAATGAGTTTAGGTGACAACATTTATTGAGAGCTAAGCAATGTACTAGGGAGAAAGGCTTAGGACAACTCACACTTGCCCCTGAAGTTTATAGACTAGTTAAGGAAATTGAGACTATGCAAATAGTTATTCAAAGTTATTCAATTATAGCTGTGCTAAGTGCAATGAGGAAGTACAAGCAAACAGCATGCGCAGAGGAGCCATGGAAGTTTTCACTGAAGAATGAACTTCAGCTAAGACTTGAAGGACCATGAATCATTGGCCAGGCAAGAAAGGAAGGAAGCAAGAGCACATGTGCAAAGACCTTAAAGAAGGAAGGAGCTTGGCACTGGCAGGGAACTAAAAGGAGGTGCTATGACTGACACATAATGAGAAAGAGGTGGGACCAGATGAGACTGCAGAATTGGGCAGGGTTTTGTTTTTTTTTTTTGCTAATGATCGGTCCGCAAAGGGTTAATAGGAGCACAGCTTGGTCCAGTTCACTGTAGGGATTTAGGGAAAAGGGAGATTAGGAGTTAGAAGATCATTACACTAAATCTAGGCAAAAAATAATAAATTCAGTGGTAGTGCAGACTGAGTAGTAGACAAAACAGAAATCCAGCCAGCCATGGTAGTCCACACCTGTAATACTGGAACTTGAGAGGTACAGACAGGAAGATTAGGAGTTCAAAGCTAGCCTTGGCTACATGAGACCCTATCTTTAAAAAAAAAAAAAAAAAAAGCAACAAAAAACCTCATTTGTTTTATTAATTTTGTTCTGCATTACATTGTGTAGCCTAAGCTGACCTCAAACTCCATAATTCTTCAGTATACAAAGCCTCTCTCTCTCTCTCTCTCTCTCTCTCTCTCTCTCTCTCTCTCAGTATGCTTGCATTTCTTTCTTCTTTTCCTCCTTCCCCCCCTCCCTCCCTCCCTCCCCCTCCCCTTTGTTTCTTCTCTCTCAACCCAGGCTGGGCCTTGAACTCCTGGACCCATGTCTCTTGAGTAGCTGAGACACAGGGTGTGCCACCCTGTATATCTCTAGCCTGAACAGCCACATCTCCACATAGACCTCATGCTCCAGTCCTACTGAACATTTTCCCTAAAACATCTTTTTCCAGAGCCCATGGATTTGTACCTTCAGTTCTTCGTTCTGTTTTGTGGTCTTGGCGATAGAACGCAGGACTATACACACGCTAGGCAAGTGCTCTACCATTGAGCAGTCTCCCCAACTCTTTTTGCCTCTTATTTGGAGCAGTATCACTGAATTGCCCTAGCTAATGTTGAATTCATTCTGTAGCTCAAGCAGACCTTGAACTTGTGATCCTCCTACTTCAATCTCCAAAGTGGCTGGGAATACAGACTGGTGCAGCCAGGTCCAACTTCCCTTTGGTTATAGCTACCTGCCTTGTTTGGTTGGTTTTGTTTTTCTTTCATTGCTGTTGGGGATGGTACCCCAGGGCCCTGTGCATGATAGACAAGCACCTACCAGAATTCCATCCCAAACCCAGTTGTTTCTACCAGAAATGCCATCTCTCTTACCTACTGCTATCTGTCCTCTAATATCCTGGTTAGTGAAGTCATTTCTTCCCCCCCAAAGAAAAAAAGATACATTTGCTGGCCCCTATGGGAATTTGTTTTAGTATATAAAAACTGTTCACAGCTGAGCGTGACAGGGCACACCTGTAGTCCCAGAACTCAGAAGGCACTCTGTGAGTTCAAGCACAGCCTGGTCTACACAGTGAGTTCCAGACCAGCTGGGGCTACAAGGAGACCCTGTTTCAAAAAAAACCACAAACCAAAACAACAACAACAAAAAAACTGTTCACAGGGCTGGGGAGAGGGCTCACTGGCTAAGAGTTCTTGCTGCTCTTCCAGAGGACCCGAGTTCAGTTCCCAGTTCGAAACTGCCTGTAGCTCCAGCTCCATGGGATCAAATGCCCTCTTCTGGCCTCTGAGGGAACCTACACACACACACACACACACACACACACGCACACACATGCACACAAAGGCACATAAATAAAAATTAAAAACTGCAATACTATTTCCTTTTCACTTGAGTGTCTTGAATCCAGTTGAAAATCTAATGGAAGTAATCAATCTTCATAGCCAGGTATGGTGGGTGGCAAAGGACAGGTATAATCCCAGTACTTGAGAGATAAAGGCAGGAGGATTAGGAGTTCAAGGTCATCCTCAGCTCCATAGCAAATTGGATGTCAGCCCAGGCTACATAAGTCCCTGTCTCAAAAAAAAAGGTCTAAACACTTTTTTTTTTTTTTTTTGGTTTTTTTGAAACAGGGTCCCCCTGTAGTCCGCGCTGTCCTGGAACTTACTATGTAGACCAGGCTGGCCTTGAACTCACAGAGATCCACCTGCCTCTGCCTCCCGAGTGCTGGGATTAAAGGTGTGCACCACCATGCCTGGCTAAAAACATTTTTTTTAATCTTTTTGAGATAAACCTACAACTGTTCCTAGAACCAAGACCATTTTTTAAATTTTATTATTTTTGTTTTGCATGTATGAGTGTATTGTCTGCTGCATGTATATAAGTGCACCTGTGTCATGCAGTGCCCACTGAGGTCAGAAGAGCATGTCAGATTCCCTGGAACTGGAGTTACAGTTAGCCACCATTTGGATGCCAGGAATCAAACCCAGGTCCTCTGGGAAAGCAGCCAGTGCTCTTAATTGCTGAGCCATCTCTCCAGGCCTGAACCAAGATCGTTTTTATTATTTAATCTTTATAGTCCAACACTAAGTAAATGTTGAATTTATCTACCTTATTAATTTCCCATTTCCCCCCTAGTGATTTTTTTTCTTTCTTTTTTTTTTTTTTGTCTTTTTGAGACAGGGTCTCCCTGTAGCCCCAGCTGGCCTGGAACTCACTATGTACACCAGGCTGGCCTGAAACTCAAATCACCTGCCTCTGCCTCCCAAATGCTGGAATTAAAGATGAGCACCACCACTCCCACTCCCTCTAGTTATTTCAATTCCCCTTTTATAGATTAAAAATCTGGTTGATGCCAGGCATGGTGGCACATGCCTTTAATCCCAGCACTTGGGAGGCAGAGACAGGCAGGTCTCAGTGAGTTCAAGGCCAGCCTGGTATATATAGTGAGTTCCAGGACAGCTAGGGCTACAGGGAGACGCTGTCTCAAAAGACCAAAAAAAAAAAAAAAAATGGTTGAGACAATGTGTCAAAATGTTACAGTGGACCTAATGGCATGCACCTATGTTTGCCAAAACTTAGGGCACTAAAATATACACACACACACTCAAACACCCACACACACTCTCTCCCACTCACAAACACTAAGTATCAAACCAGGGCCTTGTTCATGCTAGGCAACTAGTCTACCACTAAAGCTATACCCTTACCCCAGATCACCTATCTCTTAAAAAAAAAAATAATGGGAAGGCTGGAGAGATGGCTCAGTGGGTAAAGTGCTTGCTGTGCAAGCATGAGGACCTGAGTTCAGATTTACAGCATGCACATGAAAGCTGGCACAGCAGACCTATAACCACAGCAATGATGTGGGGGAGACAGGGGGACCCCAGGGGCTCACTGGCCAGTCAAGCCTAATCTGTGAACTCCAGGCTCTGTGAAGAGACCCAGCCTCAAAAAAAAAAAAGCCGGGCATGGTGGCGCACGCCTTTAATCCCAGCACTCGGGAGGCAGAGGCAGGCAGATCTTTGTGAGATCAAGGCCAGCCTGGTCTACATAGTGAGTTCCAGACCAGCTGAGGCTACAGGGAGACCCTGTCTCAAAAAGACAAAAAAATAAAAATAAGAATAATTAAAAAAAAATATATATATATATATATATGATGGAGAAAGGATTGAGGAAGACATCCTAATGCCACCCTCTAGCCCCTACACATACCTACGTTGGCAAGCACACACTCAAGCAACACAAAGATACAAAAATCCAGACACAGGGTAGGTTCTCATCTACAATTCCAGCGTTCAGGAGGCTGATGATACAGGAGAATCCCATGAGTCAGGCCCTGTCTTCAAAAAGAGTGCTTGGTAAAGTGATATGATAGATCAAGAGCTCAAGGCTAAATTGGGCTTTTTGACATACTCCTTTAATCCCATTTCTCTGGAGGAAGAGGCAGGCAGATCTCTGAGTTTGAGGCCAACCTTGTCTATATAGTGAGACCCTGTCTAAAAAAGAAAGAACTCAAGCCTAGCTTATAATACATAACAAACATGATTTTATCACAGGGTAGGTTGGTGGCTAACTAAATACCTGTAACAGCACTTGGGGGAAAGAGAGAGAGAGAGACAGACAGACAGACCCTGGCTCAAAAGACAAAAACAACTGACATAAATATCCATACTAAACAGAAGATAATGGTAAACCAAATGTGTGTGTGTGTGTGTGCTACAAGGGATCTAAAATTCCATGTAGCAGCCGGGCATGGTGGTGCACGCCTTTAATCCCGGCATTTGGGAAACAGAGGCAGGCAGGCCAGCCTGGTCTACATAGTGAGTTCCAGGCCAGCTGGGGCTACAGGGAGACTGACTCAAAAAGACAAAAAATAAAATAAAATAAAAATCCAAGTAGTGATACATCAGGGACCAGCTGAGCATCTTAATCCAAGACAATAGGCTGGAAAGGAAACTGAAGCACAAATGAGGGTTTTAGATCGTGCCAAAGGGATAGTACCCCATGGAGGGGCTGGTTCAATTTTAAATTTCTGCAGATGAAAAATATTCAGTCAGCTGAGCCTGGTGGTATAGACCTGTAATCCCAGGCACTTAGAAAGCTGAGGCAGGAGGAGCCTAAATTCAAGGTCTGCCTGAGCTACAAGAGCAGATTTAAGGCCAGCCTGGGCAGCTTATTGAGCCCCTGTCCCCAAAATAGGGCTGGTAAAGACTGGGCATGGTGGCCCATGCCTTTAATCCCAGCACTCAGGAGGCAGAGGCAGGCAGATCTCTGTGAGTTTGAGGCTAGCCTGGACTACATACAAGTTCCAGCTGGGGCTACAGGGAGACCTTGTCTCAAAAATACCAAAAAAAAAAAAAAATAGGGCTGGTAACTAAACCTCTGTGAGAGAGCACTTATCTACAATGCACAAGGCCTTGGGTACAATTTCCTGTATCACACAAAAATAAATAATTATTTAGTACAATAATGTGAGTTCAGGGCTGGTGAGGAAGCTCAGTGGGTAAAGGTACTTGTTGCCAAACCCGATGAATTGTGTTCAATCCCCACAACCCACATGGTGGAAAGTGAGAACTGACTCCTACCAGTTGTCCGCTGACCTCTGTGCGCGTGCACACACACACGCACACATGTATATACACACTAAGTAAATGTAAAAAAAAAAAGTTTATGTGTCCAACTATTTTTGGGGGGTCTTTTTGAGACAGGGATTCCCTGTAGCCCCGGCTGGCCTGGAACTCACTATGTAGACCAAGCTGGCCTCGAACTCACAGAGATCCACCTGTCTCTGCCTCCCAAGTGCTGGGATTAAAGGCATGTGCCACCATGCCTGGCTTTTTCTTTTTTAATTTTTTTTGACCAAATTATTTATGACAATGTTCTACAGAAAAATACATCTGCTTTAATCTTCGGATGATAGCTACAGAGAGCCTAACCTTGAAGGAGAGAGGAGCATCTGGTTTGCTCAGAAAGTCTAACCGGACTGTATAGTCAGCCCATTGAAGGGTTAACTGAGCATCTCTAAACACATTAATTCCACTTTTGTTCTTGAGGCAGAATTTTGCTGTTTGCTCAGTTGGCAAAGCCTTTACATTACTATCAGTGTTCTGTGGAGGTTCCTGGAGTAACAGCTGGCATGTGGGGTAGGCTCTGTACATGGCAAGTTAACAAAGAAATGCAGTTGCTGTAACCAGAGACCCTATCTTTTCAATGCTAGCCAGAACAAAGTTAGAACTTAGCACTGCCTGTGACAGGCAGACACTCTGGATTCTAAAATCCTTCCTCAGTACCTTCCCTTCAGTATTCCCACTCCAATGCTTGGAGAAAAGGGAATGGGACTTGCTGGTTATCACAAATTCAATATCTGGTTTGCTCCCACTGCCCTAGCACTCTGAAACCCCATCTAAACTACATCTCAATCTAGGAATATCCCCACAACCAAAAACTATGATTATACAGGAGGACTCTACCTTACAATGTAGAAATTTGAATACAAGTAATGATTAGAAAATGATTCATCACTTGGGAGGCAGAGGCAGGCGGAACTCTGTGAGTTCAAGGCCAGCCTGGTCTATAGAGTGAGTTCCAGGCCATAGGGGGCTACCGGGAGACCCTTTCTCAAAAAGACAGAAAAAGAAAATGATTCATTAGGCTGGAAGTATAGCTCAGTGGCAGAGCATTTGCCTAGGAAATGAGGCCTTGGGTTTGGTCCATAGCGCAATTTTTTAAATGTATTGTTTAGCCAAGTGTGGTGGTATACCCCTTTAATCCTAGCACTCAGGAGGTAGATGGATCTTTGTGAGGCCAACCCGGTCTACATAGTTCCACTACGGTATTGCTATTATAGTCTCATTGTAAAATGGGATGAATAATGCTATCTACCACATAGGATTGTTGTGAGCATCAAATGAATCAATATATGGACGTATTTAGAACAATACTTGGTATATATTTATTTATTTAATAGTCTTTTTGAGACAGGGTCTCCCCGTAGCCCTAGCTGGCATGGAACTGGCTATGTAGACCAGAGTGGCTTCAAACTCACAGAGTTCTACATGTCTTTGTCTCCTGGGTGCTTGGATTAAAAGCATGTGCCACCATGCCCACTTCTGTCATTATTCATGAATCAAATACCTACCAAGCGTCTACACCAGGCATGGTGGTGGTCACTTAAGCCTCTAATCCTAGCATTTAGGAGGTGAAAGTAAGAGGATCAGGAGTTCAAAGTCATCCTTTGAGCTAAACTGGAGTTCAAGGCTTGGGCTACTTTGGACCCTGTCTTGGGCTGGAGTTCAGTTGGTAAAGCACTTGCCTTGTTTTCTTGAAGCCTTGAGTTCAATCCCTACAGTCCCCAGTACTGGAAGTGGCAGGGAAATCTCTGTCTTAAAGATTTTTCAGGGGCTAGAGATAGCTCAGCAGTTTAAGAGAGCATTGCAGAGGACCTGAGTTGTAGTCCCCAATCATATCAGGCCGTTCAAAATCTGTAACTCCAATTCCAGGGGATCCACACCATCTTCTGTCCTCTAGGGACACCTGCATTTAAGTGCACATACATACATACATACATACATACATGTAATAATAAAAATAAATCTTTTAAAAGGCTTTTTAGAGCTGGGCGTGGTGGTGCACACCTTTAATCCCAGCACTCGGGAGGCAGAGGCAGGCAGATCTTTGTGTGTTCAAGGCCAGCCTGGTCTACATAGTGAGTTCCAGGACAGCTGGGGCTACAGGGGACCC
>NW_008350771.1:1240879-1242934 GCF_000622305.1 Nannospalax galili
AGGCTTTTTAGGCTAGGCATGGTGGCACATGCCTGTTATCTAAGCATTGGGAGGCAGAGGCAGGTGGATCTCTGTGAGTTCGAGACCATTGGAAAGATAGTGATTAAGAGATGGAAATGATTTTGCCCTCATGGAGCTTTCATTCTAGAGGAGAAAAAAATAAATAAAACTGGATGAAAATTAAAGCAAAGTGGAAGAAAATAGGAAGCATAGTGCAAGGGGAAGTTGCCGTTTTTGTAGAGTGGGCTGGTTAAGAAAGCCTTCTCTGATAAGGTAACATGTGAACAGAGACTTGAAGGAAGTGAGGAAATAAATTTGGCAGTTATCTGTGGGATGACTGTCCTAAGAGATTAAAGAATTAAAAAAAAAGTAATAAGCTGCCAAAACAAGATCTAGGTTTTTACAGGGAGTTGGTGCAGCCCATCTAAGACAGGCCTTGAGTGCTCTGTGAGGAAACATGGATGTCAGGCCTTCCCATCATAGTTGGTTTTAATGGGGGGTGGGGAGCAGTTTGGTTTGATTTTGACTTGAGACCAGGTCTTTGTAGCCCAGGCTAGCCTCCAACTCCTTAGGTAGCCAAGACTGTCTTTGAACTTCTGATCCTCCCTTTTGCTACCTCCTGAGAGTTGAGCTTACAGGTGTGGAACATCTGACTTCTATTTTCTTTTTTCAACAGTGACTGTAAAGTGGGTCTTATTGTTGTTTGGGATTAAAGGTGTTGGCCACCATGCCTGGCTACCTTTCCTATTACATATATCTAAATATATTGTTCATTCCTTTTCTCAGACTAGAAAGACAAATCCACGGCATGTCCTAAGCCATGACTATCAGAAGTGGTACAGAACTGGAAACTAGAGATGCGTGAGAACCCAGAGGCAATTTTATAAGGCAGAGCTCTGTTGTAGTTGAGCAGGTCACAGACATAATAGAAATTTCAGGTAATTGTGAACAAGTAGGAATCCTACACAGCAGAAGTAATTATCCAGAAACTAAGGTCTATCTTAGCACAAGCCATGCATCCTGGCTAGACAATTAAGCAGATGTAAGAGATAGGATTTTTCAATCCAGAAAAAAAATCCCAGCAAAGTCATTGGGAAGTGGTTAAGAAATCCCAACCCCCCAGGGCTGGGGAGATAGCTCTGCAGTTAAGAGCACTGGCTGCTCTTGCAGAGGACTTAGGTTTGATTCCCAGCACCCACATAACGCCTAGCAACAGTCAGTAACTCTGATTCCAGGGAATCCAACACCCTCTTCTCTCTGTGGGAACCACATGCATGGGTTCACTTCCATGCAGGAAAAAAACTCAAATAACAAATCTCAACGCAACCTACAGAATTTTTGGCAGTTGATGGCTGCTGGGAGAGGGAGAGACAGTGTTTTACAGAAATGAGACTTGGTGGGCCTAGTGGATGGACCTACACTAAAGGATATTTGGGGGAAAGGTGCAGATAGGGGAGGGGATCCTAATACCGTCAAACTATATTGTATGAAACTTGCAAAAATTCAATTTTCAAAAAGGGGAAAAGGGGCTGGAGAGATGGCTCAGCAGTTAAGAGCACTGGCTCTTGCACAAGACCCAGGTTGGATTCCCAGCACCGACATGATGGCTAACAACCATCTAAAACTCCAGTTCCAGGGGAGCCAAAACCATCTTCTGACCTCTGCAGGCACTGCATGCATGTGGTGCACTTATGTACTTGCAGCAAAACAGTCATGCACATAAAAAAATAAAACAACAGGGGCTGGAGGGATGGTTCAGTGGTTAAGAACACTGGTTGTTCTTGCAGAAGACCCAGGCTCGAATCCCAGCACCCACATAACAGCTAACAACTGTCCTAACTCTGGTTCTAGAGGATCTGAGAGCTTCTTCTGTCCTCCGCGGGCATTGCAAGACACGGGTGCACTTACCTACATGTAGGCAATACACTCATACACATAAAATAATAAAATAGTGGGGAATGGTGGCGCATGCCTTTAATCTCAGCACTCAGGAGGCAGAGGCAGGCGGATCTCTGTGAGTTCAAGGCCAGCCTAGTCTACATGGCGAGTTCCAGG
>NW_008350771.1:1243005-1284307 GCF_000622305.1 Nannospalax galili
TTTTTAAAAAATAAATAAATAAAACAAAAAAGTATAAAAAATAAAGAGGTTGGCTGGACAGTTCAGCAGCTGAGCTCATACCACTATTCCAGAGAACCTGAGTTTGGTTCCTAGCACCCACATCCCACAGTTCACAACTGCCTATAAATCCAGCTCCAGGGGGATCTGCCTCTATCTTCCATGGGCATTTACCTCCACATGCACATACATGTACACAGATACAGGCATACACAAAATTAATAAAATAATATAGGGGCTGGAGAGATGGCTCAGTGGTTAAGAGCACTGACTGCTCTTGCAGAGGACCTCGGTTCAATTCCCAGCACCCACATGGTGGCTACAAATCGTCCTTAACTCCAGTTCCAGGGGAATCTGAAGCCCTCTTCTGACCTCTGAGGCATTGCACGACACAGGTGTCCTCGCATACATGCAGGCAATATACTCATACACATAAAATAAAAATAATAAATTAAAAATAAAATAAATCCTTTTTTAAAAAAAGTAGAGGTCTGGGGATATAGCTCAGTGGCTTGACTCATACATTCTAGCCTAGATTCAGTCTCCAATACTGCACCAAAAAACAAAAAAGCTGGGGCTGGAGAGATGTCCCAGTGGTTAAGCGCATAGGCTGCTCTTGCAGAGGACTTGGGTTCAAATCCCAGCACCCACATGTCGGCTAACAACCATCTGTAGCTCTAGTTACATGGGATCCAGTGCCCTCTTCTGACCTCTTCAGGCACTGCACAGCAGGAGTGCACTTACATACATGCAGGCAATGAATACACTATACACATAAAATAACAATAATAACTATTAAAATATTTAAAAAACACAAAAAGACAAAAAAAGCTGGGGCTGGAGAGATGGCTCAGAAGAGCACTTGCGATGCTACTGCAGAGGACTTGGGTTTATTTCCCAGCACCCACATGGCAGCTAATAACTGTCCATAACTCCAATTCCAGAGAGGTTCTGACACCCTCTTCTGATCTCCATGGGCATTGCACACACAGGTGCACTTACATACATTCAGGCAAAACACTCATACACAATTAAAAAAAAAAAAAAAGCGGCCAGGTTTGTGGCACTGGCCTTTAACACTAGCATCGGGGAGGCAGAGTTCGGTGGAGCTCTGAGTTCCAGGTCAGTCTGGTCTACACTGTGAGTGCCAGGCCAGTTGGGGCTACAGAGAGAACTTGTCTTAAAAAGACCGGGGGAAAAAAAGAAAAGCAAAGGTGCTTCAGTCCCTGTGACCAATGGGGTTAGGCTATTTTAGCTAGTGAAGCATGCAGTGTGCAAAAGAATGCTTCCATCTGAGTCCCAACGATTGAAATTGAAGAGGCTTTTCTAAAAAGATCAAAAGTTGATACTAACCTAAAAATCCCTAGTTCAATTTAATTCCATGAAACCTCTAAGCTGCCACACTACAGCCCAGTAGGCACTCATCAAGGTCCTGGGTGAGCTTCTGATCTTGCCTTCATACCGAGGACCTGAATGGTTTTGTTAGTTGCTTTGTGGGTTCTAGGAGTTGAACCTAGGGCCTTGTGCATGATAAGCAAGTCCCCTATCACAAGCTGTATCCCAAGTCCTCTCTGTACTTGATGCCTTGAGTTTTGTTTAATGATTTATTTTTGTTTGCTCAAGTGTTTTGATTGCCTATATGTATTCTGGTATGAGTGTAGTGCCCTGGAAGGTCAGAAGAGGGTGAGAGTTACCATGTGGGTGTGGGGAATCAATCCCAGGTCCTCTGGAAGAACAGTAAGTACTCTTAACCCCAGAGCCATCTCTCTAGCCCTGTTTATTTTGGCTGTCCTAGAACTCACTATGTAGCCCAGACTGGCCTCTGAGTCAGACATCTGCCTGCCTCTGCCTCTACCCTACCTCCGAGTGCTGAGACTAAAGGTATGTGCCACCACATCTGGCAATGCCTTGAGTTTGGAAGGAAGACTTTCATGAACTCAGAGATGGACAGGTAGAGTTAAAAACATGGCAAAACACTGGTACCAAATTATGGTTCCTAAAAACAAGAGCTAAAGAGGAAGGGTATATAAGTGTGGATAGGGAGGATTTAAAGTAGACCCACCAAACTTCATAACTCAAGGCTAAGAAAGGTGTTTCATGATTGGGGAGGAAATCTGGAAAGGACTCTGAGCTTAGAACAGAAATTTAGAGGTAGGTCTGGCAGAACTATCCTCCAGGGTACTTGACAAACTTGACTATTTTTTAAAAAATATTTTATTATTTTTATTTTGTGTATGTGTATATTGCCTGCATGTAGGTAAGTGCCCACAGAGGACAGAAGAGGCTGTCAGATCCCCTGGAACTGGAGTTACAGTTAGCTGCCATTTGGGTGCTGGGATTCGAACCCAGGTCTTCCAGGTCTTCTGCAAGAACAGCCATTGTTCTTAACCACTGAACCATCTCTCCAGCCCCAAACTTGGCTATTTTCATTGTTGGTTGCTTGTTTGAAACAGGGTCTTGCTGTATAACCCAGGCTGGCCTCAAACTCAAGTTCTTCCTGCCTCTGCTTTCTGAGCTCTGGGATTGCAGGCGTGAACCACCACACCTGTCCCACCGTGGTTGTTATGTGAGTACTCTATAGACGCCACTGCAATTTCCGTATGGGGCCTTGTGCATGTTGAGCAAGGGCATGTTGAATCACCCCCCCCCAAACACACACACACCAGAATTTCCCAGGGAAGAATTATTCTGGGTATAAGGGATCTACCCCACCTGCAGGGGAAGTTTGAAAGTTCAGGAGCTGGGCAATGCCTGGCTTTCTGTCTCAGTGAGGACTATTTCCTGTATTGCCCAGAATAAATCACAACTTCATCCTGATTTTCAGAATTCAACTTCTTTTTTTTAAGCCCGTGTGTTTGAAAAATAAACTTCAAGAAGTGCTCTCAAGAGAATTTGATGAACCCCACCCATACCCCTAAGCTAAGTTAGATGTTTGCTCCTTTGTTCTCTTAACTCCAGACCAATAGTCCTCCAGCCTCACTCACCCCAATTCAAGGATGATCTGGTTTAGTATCTCCCTAGGGGTGGCTTCTTCACCTCTTTGTGCCTTTGGCAGTCTGCTGAAACCTATAAACCAATTCTCAGAATAATGTTTCTCAATGTTTAGAATAAAACACAGAGGATTACAAAGAAACCAATGACACTGGCATGTAGTTAACTGCAGAAAAGGTCTGGGTAGAACTCATTGAGTGCAGGGACTGTCTTCATCTCTGCACTGCCCGTGCCTAGCACAAAGCCGGCACATAGATGGTACTTACAAATGTTTATTTAATGAATGGATAGATAGCTACCATCAAGTCAGCCTGAGGAGTGATTCACTACAACTGCCTATTCACAGATCAGTGACTTGGACATGTCTCACCCCATCAGAAATCATCCAGATCAGGACTGGAATCCCTCCTCACAAGCAGTACCACAGCAGGTAGCAATGACAGCAATGGGAGGACCAGGGAAACAAAGCTCATGCATTCCACTGGCTGGAACATTTAGCAAGTGAAAGTAAACAGGCTCTGTCTACAGAAGGAAATCTCTCAACTTTGGACACATGATGCTCACAAGACCTTAAAACACTACCAAGAGCTGTGATGGGGGAAGAAACTGAGGGGGATCCTCTTTAGTCCCTAGGATTCCCACCCCCCCCATCCTGAATTGGTCCCTTTCCTTTCTGGGAAAGAGAAGTGACCTAAAGAGGGGATGAGACATAGTTCTGTTGGTTTAAGTAGCAATTTTAGTCTTAGATAGGAATTTTGTTTCGAGGGCTGGTAAGATGGGTGAGGGTACTTTTCAACAAGCCCGGAGACTAAATTCAATCTCCAGGACCCACATGGTAGAAGAGAACTGACTCCTGAAGGCTGTCCTCTGACCACCACATGCGCACCACAGCAAGCACACATCCCACACACAAATAAATGGATAAATAAATGTAATAAAACTTTTGGTGTTATGTACCAACAGAAAACCTAAGGAAGGGAAATAAATTCTAGTTCCTTACTAAAATATATATATGGCCAAAGATTTGTTCTAATTATTTTTTTTCCTTTGAGACAGGGTTTCACGTATCCCAGGTTGGCCTTGAACTTGCTATGTAGCAGCGGATGACCTTAAACTTCTGATTCTCCTGTCTCTACTTCCCAAGTGCTAGATCATAGGCACATGCCACCACATGCCTTTTTTACAAGTTGGGGACGGAACCCAGGGCTTCATGCATGCTAGGCAAGTATTTACCAACTGAGCTATAACCCCATGCCCAATTAAATAATAATAAAAAAATTAAGCTGAAACCCATTACTGAGTGGAATTCAGAAATCTCACTCCTGAGTCTTTAGGGTGACCCTCCTGAGTTAGAGGGCTTCTCTGGCTACATGCAGTCTGTAAGGGAGAGGAGAATACAATTTTCAGTTGCTTAACAGGGTTTCCAACATCTATTGGAGAAAGATGGGTTTAGATAGGTACTCTCTCTTTTTTTAAAAGAAACCCTAAAGTTTTTATTTTAATTAAGGAAAACAAAATTTTCCAGTCCTAAGGTGTGAGCTTTCTTTTTGACCTATTCTTCAAGTTGTCTGCAGTTTCCCAATGTTTTTCCTATGCAGTAATCAATGCAATCAAAGAAATAAAAACTAGTGTCCACTCTTGCCCCAAACACTGAAGAGGGACAAAGAGAAGGAATCACAGCATGGATAGTGGCCCAATTTTAAGTACACAAACAACATTTAGGGAAAAAAAATACCCCAGCCCCAAGAAATTATTGACATTCCTGGTACATTTCCTATAATATAATGTGACAGACAATGTTTCTTTCCCAGAGAGTCCAGCTCACTCAGGAGGAGACATTTAGTCCACGCCTCAGGGAAGGCCGGGGGTGTTACCAGTCTTCTCAGCCAAGCCTAAGTTTTTTTATGAGCTTAGTATTCTCACAGAAACATCTGTGGTATAAACAGTATAAATACATCTAAAAGGAGATGAAGGTAGGCAGGCACCTGTCCCTCTTCTCCAAATCAGCCAAAAAGCTGAAGAGTGCGGACTCAAGGAGACTGAGGGATGAGGACAGGAGGAAGCACCAAGCGAGAGGCCGCTCTTGGTTCCAAAGCGCGCGCGCGCGCACACACACACACACACACACACACACACACACACACACACACACACACGGCTCCACCAAAAAAAGCAGCTGGTCTGGATGAGGAACTCTGCTGCTCCTGGAGTCATGCAACAAAAATGAAGGCCTTGGAGCCCCACCCCTGTGACAGCCATAGTCCAAGAACTAGAGCAATTTACACATCACAGTTTGCAAAGAAAGGACAGACCCTAGGTGAGGAGGGGAAGGAGTGCTTTGACAGGGGCAAGGCAAGGTGAACTATCCCCGTTAACCCCAACACACAGATGTGGCATCCTGATTGATGTTTCTACCAGGCCACAGCCACTGCTGCTACTTACTCTGTATGTCCCCTTCCACATATCACTGACCTCTTCTCAAAATGGCACACAACCCTCCCCTCAGAGGATAATTCCCTTGCCCCGTCCTTGTCAAAGGGCTTCCCTTTTTAAGCTGCTGATGGCATGCTACCTTCTGCTCTAAGCAGAGTTCAGCTTCCTTTTTGTTTCAGAGTTTTGCACGGACCTCTGAGGCCATCTCCAGGATACAAAAGAAAGTACACTTCTGCATCCACATGCGAGCAGGTCATCTTCCAGTGTCAGATCTGTGCTCCAGAGTTTGCTCAATGTATTTTTACAAAAGAGAAACCACACATGCGTACACAGACAGACTATCCTGGAAAGAGTTCCTGGTTATTTTCATACTTCCCCTAAAAAAAATAACTTCCTTGGGGGTAAGAAGATGAGGACATTGAGTGACCTACTCTTAACTTCTGGAAAGGTAGCTTGTTTTGTCCATTTGTCAATGAGGGGATAGGAGGAACCCAACATTTTCAGTTACAACGAGATTTTGTTGTTTTTTTGTTTTTTTAAAAAAGGTTCTATGTGGAAATGAGTGGGACAATGATAAAAATAAACAATTAAAATTTCAAACCAAAACATATCTTCTGGCCCCAAGACCCCCAGTTAATCCTCTAAGACCACAATCTCCACATTGTGGACTTGATGCTGGTGTTCCTCCATCTCAGCTACCACCTTCTCCTCAGTCCTCAGCTCCGTCTCCAAGATGACTGCTTTGCCCTCAGTGTCTTCAGCCTCAGGGTCTGGGGCAGGGTCAATTTCAATGATGGTCTGCCCATCCTCCGAGGTGCTCTCAACAGCTTGGATTGCTGAGGTCAGGCCAGACTCCATGGCCACCAGCTCCACAGGGCTCACCATGGTGGCCATATTGCCCAGGGTACTCCCATCCTGCATGGTGGTAGAGCTTAGCAGCGCCAAGCTAGATGAAGGGTGGATGGTCACTGTCTCTGGTGAGCTGCTCTTGGCAGAGGAGACCACTGTGGCATAGCGGAAGAGCTGGGGGCCAGAAGGCAGGGTGTGGACAGTCACAGGACTGGAGCCCTGGCTGAGGGTGGCCACTGGAATATTGCCCATAGAAAACGACTGACCCACTGGGGTGATGGTGATAGGTGAGATGACGGTGAACTGAGGCTGTTGGACAGGAGGAGAAGGGCTCAGGACAGTGGTGGAGGCTGGCCGCTGGAGCCGGGGTCTTTTGGGAGGCTTAGGAGTGCTCACAGGCATCAATACCACATTCTGAACTGTCTGCGATTTCAGCCTGGGATCCTGGGCTTGCTTCTTTTGCTCTTCTAACTGGCGTTCCAAGTCTGTGGGAAAGAAAACAACACACACACAAAAACAAAAACAAAAACTAAACAAATAAAAAAAAACCCCAGACTCTGTAGGGGGAGAAGTGTAATCTTAGAAACATTAAGTCAGGAATCAGGAGACAGGGGCCTGGTTTGCCACTATGCAGCCTCAGGCAAGTCATTCTATTGTTTCCAAAGTAACTAGTGCAAGTGATTTTTTTTAAACCCTCCAGTAATTACATTTAATTGTGTGATTATGGACAGAGCAACATCTCAGACAGCTCTTTGTTTATCTCAGAGTGTTCTTTGTCTGTCTGTTGAGACAAGGGATCTCCCAGCAGCCCCCGCTGGCCCCAGACTCCCATGTAGACCAGGCTGACCTGGATCTCACAGAGCGCTGCCTGCCTCTGCCTCTGCCTCCAGAGTGCAGAAGTTATTTCCTATTTATTTATTTATTTATTTATGTCTTTTTTTTTTTTTTTTTTTTGAGACAGGGTCTCCCTGTAGCTCCAGCTGGCCTGGAACTCACTACACAGACCAGGCTGACCTTGAACTCATAGAGATCCACCTGCCTCTGCCTCCCAAGTTATAGGACTAAAGGTGTGCGCCACCAAGCCCAGCTCAGAAGTTACAGGTACATCCCTATAACATTTAGCCATCCTTTCCCCCTCTTTCCCTTGTGCCATTGCCAGACTCTGGTAACTACTATTCCGTTCTGTTTTCCTCTGCTGTTATCAGTTAGTCTTGTAGTTTGAACAAACCCAGTCTGAGTGTAGCTACCGAGAAGCATGCATAAGACCTTTGGAATCATCACAGACGTGAACATTCTGAAATAACACATGGTACTCAGAATGTCTTTCAAGGCAACATTACCTTACTTCATTGGCAGGAAAACTCCTGTGCTATACTCTACTATTAACCCTAAGAAATATGAACTGAAAGAGGTCTTAACAAGGATACAGGGATTCATCTTAATAGGGCTACAGAGAGAAAAACTGACTTAAGGTTACAGAACTTGGGCCATAGCAAAAGTCTTCTGATGGTGAACTTGGTGATTTTTTTCATTACAATAAGACAATTATATCTTTCTCCCAAGTGTCCAAACTAAAATTGATGTCCACTGGTGAGTTAGAGAATACACTGTAACTTCTTCATTGCTCTAGGACCTGACACTGACCTGGAATCAGTTACACTGTGATGGGATTTTGTAATTCAGCAAGAAATAGATAGGCCTGGGTGTGGTGGCACATGCTGCAATCCCAGCACTAAGGAGGCTGCTGTTGGTCTCAAACTCACTATCTTCCTTCAGGTGTGAACCACCATGCCCAGCTTTGATAATTTTTAAAAATTATTTATTTTTTAAATGTATGTGTATTGAGTGTATTCCTGAAGGAGTTTATGTGCACCATATGCTTGCAGGAGCCCTCAGGGGCCACAAGAGGGCAGTGGATTTCCTAGAACTGGATTTACAGGCAATTGTGTCACCATATGGGTGCTGGTAAAAATTTTTTAAATGAATTTTTGCTACCTATTGTCAATTAACCCAAGAAGATTATGCCAACTTATTTCATCAGTTTAAGTACATCAGTATTGGATATTGTTATTTCCCATCTTCCTTGATTTAATTTTTTTTAATTTTTATTGTATGTGTAAGAGTGTATTGCCTACATGTGTATAAGTGTACTCATGTCATGTAATGCTTGTAGAGGTCAGAAAAGGAGGTAGGATTTCCCTGGAACTGGAGTTAAGGACAGTTGCTAGCTATCATGTGAATGCTGGCAACCGAACCCAGGTCTTCTGCAAGAGCAGCCAGTGCTCTTAAGTGCTGAGCCATCTCTTCAGTCCCTACACAGTAAGTTTAAAGTTAACCTGAGCTACATGAGGAGACTTAAAAACAAAATCATGAGGTGTGGTGATGCCACCTGTTATTCTAGCACTTGGGGAGCAGATAGGAAAATTTCCCATGAGAACGAAGCCAGCCTAGATGATATAGTGAGTTCCAAACCAGCTAGGGCTATATAGATAGACCTTGTTCCAAAACATAAAATAACAACAGAAAAGCCTGGCTTGGTGGCTCACACATGTAATCCCAGCACTTGGCAGGCTGTGGTAGGAGGACTGCAGCTTTAAGGCCAGAGTAAGAAAACAAACAAAGACAATGATTTAAAGAATAAGCTGCAGGGGCTGGAGAGATGGCTCAGCAGTTAAAAACACTGGTTGTTCTTGCATAAGATCCAGGTTCGAATCCTAGCACCCACATGGCAGCTAACAACTGCCCATAATTCCAGTCTCAGGGGATCCAAAGCTTCTGACCTCTGCGGGCACTGCATGACACGGGTGCACTTACCTACATGCAAGCAATACACACATACACATAAAATAAAAATAATAAAAAAAAATTTTTTTTAATTAAAAAAAAAAAAAAAAAGCCAGGGGGGGGGGCGCACCCCTTTAGTCCCAGCACTTGGGAGGCAGAGGCAGGCACATCTCTGTGAGTTCAAGGCCAGACTGGTCTACATAGTGAGTTCCAGGCCACTGGAGCTACAGGGAGACCCTGTCTCATAAAAGATAAAAAAAAAAAAGCTGCAATTAGCTCAGTGGCAAACACTCGCCTAACATTTATGTGGCCCTGGGTTCAATCCCTAGGACCAGAAAAAAGAAAAAAGTGACTACTTGAATATGATAACTTATACCTGTAGTCCAAACTCAGGAGGCTGAGGCAGATGGATTGCTGTGGGTTTGAAGTCAACCTTGGTTACACAGTGAGTGCCAGAATAGCCTGGGTTATTGTGTAAGAGCCTGTCTCAATATGACCCACACTTCTAATTCCAGCAGTGTGGAGGTGGAGGCACAGGAAACAGGGTCTCTCACTGAACCTGGAGCTCATCAATTTGGCCAGGCTGGCCAATGGACTCCAGGACATGCTTGTTTCCAATTCTCCAGTACTGAGATTACAGATGCATGTCACTGAGCCCAGCTTTTTTTGTGTGGGTGTTAGGGATCCGAACTGAGGTCTTCATGCTTGTAAGGCAAACACTTTATTGACTGAGCCACCTCCTTAGTCATAATTTATGATTATCACAAATAATGGAGAATGTACAAAATCCGTATTTAGCAAAAGCAGACGTATCAATAATATAAAAAAGGCAAAGTCTAAATTGTGTCTTCTACCAACAACATTGCTGGATTAATAGAATAATCTAGTAGACATATTCCTTCAAAAAATAGTCAGTAATGTGGTGGTGGCACATCCCTTTAGTCCCAGAACTTGGGAGGCAGAGGCGGATTGGATTTCTATGCGATCAAGGCCAGCCTGGTCTATATATAGAGTTCCAGGTCAGCTGGGACTACAGGTAGACCCTGTCTCAAGAAAACAAAACAACTAACTAAGCAAAACACCACCTAAGAAGAGAAGTAAGTTATACGTACCTGTCAGAGTATAGAAAAACTGCTCTTCTCCCTGTTCTATTTGGTTCTTTCTGTTGTCCAAAACTCTCTTGACTGTGTCCATTAGACCAAAGGTATGTGCCACATTGTTGAGAACAGCAGCATCTATTTGAAACAGAATACATGCCTGTAGAGTTAAAGCAGACATGTGCTACCAGCTCCTTATTGTGCTGTTCATGGGTCTGAAAGAACCCAGAAGCATGGTATGGTGGCAAATACCCATAATCCCAGCCCTTATGAAATGGAGGAAGAAGGTTCAGGAGTTCAAGGTTAACCTAGGCTACATAGTGAGTTCTAGGCTATCCTGAGCTATATGAGACTCTCAATCACATATACCTCATCTCCAAAAAAGAAAGAACCAAGAAATTACGGGATTTGCCTAAATACATTTTAATAATTTTTTGTCATTGTTGTTTTTGAGGCAGGGTCGCATATAGCCTTGCTATGGATGTCAAACTTGATAAGGATGACTTTGACCTCCTGCTTCTACCTCTCAGGTGCTGAGATTACACCAAGGTACCTGGAAATACTTTTACCAAGATTTATCACACACATATCTAATTTTGATTTTTTAATGTTTTTGAAAACCTTTCCATATAACACAGTGGTAGAGTGCTTGTTTAGCATGCCAGAGGTCCTAGGTTCAACCCCCAGCACTGCAAAAACAAAAAGCAAAAATAACTAAAAAAAGAAAAACCAAACAAACACAACTAAATAAGTAAACTTAAAAAGCAAATAATCAGTCTTGTACCTGGTTATAAATTGCAACTTTTGGATTGGAGAGATGGCTCAGCAGGTTAAGAGCAATGACTGTCCTTAAGGACCCAGGTTTGATTCCCAGCACCCACATGGTGGCTAACAACTATCCATAACTCCAGTTCCAGGAGCTCCAACACCTTCTGACATCCTCGAACATTGTACAAAATAAGTACACTTATACACATGTAGGCAATACACTCATACACATAAAAAATAAAATAGAGAAAAAAATTTAAAAAATTAAAAAAACCAAATTGTAGCTTTTGGTTTAGAAAATGTGGTGAAAGCTAGGTGTGATGGTATACAACTGTAGCCCCACCTATTCTGGAAGCTGAGGCAGGAAGACTACTTGAGCCTAGGAGTTCAAGATCAGCCTGGGCAACATAGTGAGACTTTACCTCCAAATACACAAGTAGGCCAGGTATGGTGGTTTATACCCATAAGCATAGCATTTGGGAGGCTGAGGTTAGATGACTGCCTTGAGCTTGAGGTCAGCCTGGGCTACACAGTGAATTCCAGCCTGGGATATAGAATGAGACCTTGTCTCAAAAATCCAAATAGTAGGGCCATCAAGATGGCTCTGTGGGTAAAGGCACTTGTGGCCAAGCCTGATGATTTGAGTTCAATCCCCAGGACCCATACAGTGCAAGGAGAGAACTGACTCTAACAAGTTGTCCTCTGATCTCCATATGTGCACTTACGGCACATATCTGCCCACACACAAATTTTTAAAATGTTATAAAATACATTTGGATGACTGTACTAGATAGAGCGAATGGTTTGATCTCAATCTTGCTACTATTTTTTTACTTTATGTGTATGTGTCTATGTCTTTATGTGGGTATGTGCACATGAATGCAGGTGCCCACAGAGGTCTGAGGTGTTGGGTCTTCCTGGAGCTGGAGTTACTGGAAGTTGTGAGCTGCCCAATGTGGGTGTTGGGAACCAAACTCAGGTCTTATGAGTTCGTTCTCGTAACTTCTGAACCATCTCTCCTATGCCAATCTTGGTACTTTCTGTTGTTTGAGGGACTGAATGAGGGCCTTATGCTATCTAGTTTTGCTTAGATAACCCAGTGAAATAGTCCCTTCACTCCTTAGTCTCTTCAGCCAAGACAAATGGGACTAATACTGACTGTAAATAGAGATGAAGAGTAGAGACACCATACTTTACATGTCTAACTCAAGAGCTGGCATGCACTATTATCAGTACATATCTGCTTAGCCACCACACAAACTTGAAATCGTTGCATCTGTTGTCATTCCTCACTTCCCTAACTCATACCACTTCACCTACCTTCTCTTCCATAGTCACCTCACTCAGTTCTATTTTTTGGTTTTGTTGTTTTGAGACATGTAGCCCAGTCTGACCTCTACCTCCTGAGTGCTGGGATTACAGGCATGTACCATAATGTAGCTGAGACTACAGACTGGTGCCACTGTGCCTAATGTGATGGTTTTAAACATGTAAAGGCTAAAACTCCCACATGCAGTTCTCTAGCTCTGGCTTCTTTCCTGTGCTATATATTCACACTGCCATCTATTAGGTGATGCCTCTATTTGGAAGCCTTATGGTCATCTCAATTTAGTAGCTGAATGGTTTGGCATGTACCTAGTGTACCCAAAGCCCCAAGTTCCAACCTCAACACCATAAAATAAATAATAATAAAATAAAACACTAATTTTGAGGACTGGCACGGTGACACAGGCTTGTAAGTCCCAGGTTTTAGAAGGTAAAAGCAGGAAGACAGTTTAAGGACAGCCTGGGCTACACGGTGACCCTTTCTTAGGAAATTAAAACTACAACAAAACCTAGGACTAAAGGCACAGCTCAGTGGTAGAACATTTGCCTAACATATGTGAGGCTATGGGTTCAATACTCAGCACCACACAGGGAAAAAAATAAAGCCTGGCGTGGTGGTGTACACCTTTAGTCCCAGCACTAGGACTGTGGATTTTGTTTGGCTATTTGGTATAAAATGTGTAGGTTATAAAGAGTTAATAAGTAATAACTAACAAGTCTAAGTATGAACTCAGTGAACATCTCCTATATTGAGGTCCACCCACCCAGGGCTCAGGGACCATTGTGGAAGATGGAGCAGAAAGATTTTAAGAGCCAGGGAGGAGGTGCATGACCATATGGAAATGGTCCTACAGGTGCCTGGGACCTTTCTCATACAAACCTACAGCAATGGTGTCAGCATGCACAAGACCCATGCAAACTTAGGCAGACAAAAACCTAGCACAGAACTGTGGAAATGAGCAGCAGGCCCCAATCTTAGTCGAAGAACTATTGGTAGCTTATTACTGCTGGGCGAGGAAGAGCTGATCTACTTAAAGGGAGGGACTCTAAATACACTGACTAGACCCCAGTGGATGAACTTGCACTGAGGACATCTGGGGACATCAACTTTATATAATAGGCCTTAACACAAATGACAGAATGTATGAACTCCATTGGGGCGGCTATGTGAGGGTGCCAAAGGGGAAGGGGGTATAAAGCTGATTTTCTGTATGAAATACACAAAATTTCAATAAAAAATTAAAATTAGAAAAAAGAATTCAGTAAACATCAAGCATATGAGGCCTCATCATAACCCTAATTATAGCAGATGAATAAAATATCCTTTATACTCTGTACAACAGTAAGCATCCTGAGAATTTTTTTTTCTTTTTGAAGCAGCCTCTCCCTGTAAGCCCCAGCTGGCCTGGAACTCACTATGTAGACCAGGCTGGCCTTGAGCTCACAGAGATCCGCCTGCCTCTGCCTCTCAAGTGCTGGGACTACAGGCGTGGCCACCACACCCGGCTCTGAGAATATTTTTAAATAGCTATAAGTGAACACAATAGTTCACAAAGCCTTAAATTAATAGAATGTGAGAATAACCAAAACCCAGATAGATTGTACCTATTTTCAGACTATACATATATGTGCGTGTTATATGTGTATATATGCATACATGTATATATGTACATAGATTATAGATATATCAACAGAAAAAGAAAAAAAGAGGAGATGGGGCAGAGTGCTTTCTGGCACTTATTTTTTGGTCTTTTTGAGACAGGGTCTCCTTGTAGCCCCAGCTATCCTGGAGCTTACTATGTAGACAGATTGGACTTGAATTCACAGAGATCCACCTCCCTCTGCCTCCCAAGTACTAGGACTACAGGCATGTGTCACCATGCCCAGCTTCTGACACAATTTAAAAGAACAAAACCACCTATGAAAAAAACTTGGAGAGTTGGGTGTGGTGTAATCTCAGCACCTGGGAGACCAAGGTGGCCTGCTGCCTGCCTGTGCTACAGATGGAGTTCAAGTCCAAACATGAGATCCTGTTTCAAAACAATAGTAATAAAAGGAATGGTCAGACATAAGTTTAAAACCCAATTAATGAAAAATTAAGGAAAGAAGGAAGGGAGGGAGGGAAGGAGGGAAGGAGGGAAGGAAGGAAGGAAGGAAAACTATCTAGTTTGACCATGGAGACAACTTCTAGGTTCCTAAAATTGCCTAGCTATAATGCAACCCCAAATTTTAACCTCTGTCTCCCAGAGCATGCCAGGTCCTAGGGTAGAAGGTTACATACATAAATAAATAAAACCCAGTTACGAACCATGAAAAAAATTATTCTTTATGAGCCTTACTTTTCTTTTTATTTGTCTTTTTGAGACAGGTTCTCCCTGTAGCACCAGCTGGCTTGGAACTAGCTATGAAGAGATCCACCTGCCTCGGCCACCTGGTGCTGGGATTAAAGACAGGCCCCACCACGCTTGGCTTGAGCCTTACTTTTCTTATCTGTAAAATGTAGATAATACCTATATCTCCGAGTTGTGAGGCCAACAGACACCTTGCTGCAGTTGTGTATATTCAGTCAAGGATGGCTAGCGCCAGATCAGTGACCTACCTGTGACCTGGAACGGGGCCTGGATGAGCCGCTGCTGAACTCCCCTGAGAAGCTCTTCTATCTCCTTCTGTATATTGCAGACAACCTCTTCCATCAACCCAACATCAGCTATCCCCTTCCAGAACATCAACGTGTCCTCTGGCACAGGAGGGATAAGACAAAGGGTAATAAAGATGCTACTCGGATATATAAGCACATTTCTACAATGCTAAATTCAAAATTATTACAATTCAAAAGACTGTCTTAAGACATTTCTGGGAAAAGAACAAGGATTTCTGGAAGACTACCTGCCTCCTTAAGTTGGTACCTAATTATTTAGCTCTTTTAGCCACTTAGGGGCTTGGGATAATTAACTTAATTTGTCATGCTTGAGTTGTTATTACTCTGGCTACAAAATTACATCCTGCTCCAATAAAGATATTCAGTTAAATATTTAAAAACAGTAAATATTTAATACTAAATATTATTTTATTAGATTCAATTTTCATTTTGCTTTAAATTAGATTACCTGTATATTATAAAAGATAATAAAGATATTAAACTAAATATTAATTAAAAGATATATTCCCAAGCTGGGCATGGTGGCACATGCCTGTAGTCCCAGCCCTTGGGAGGCAGAGGCAGGCAGATCTCTGTGAGTTCAAGGCCAGCCTGGTCTACATAGTGAGTTTCAGGCCAGCTGGGGCTACAGGGAGACACTGATTCAAAAAAAGACCACAAAAAAAAAAAAAAAAAAAAAAAAGATATATTCCCCCTAGTCCTGTACTTGAGAAAATAAAACAACTGGGTAAGAGGAACTCTAAGTTTCCCAAGGGTAGTGGCTAAGTCTTCTTATTTATGTACCCAGCATCTAGCAATAGTAGTATCTAAAAATAGGCAATAACAAATATTTATTTAAAAAATCAATAAATGGAGAATGCAATGAAGCTTCTCCTGGCCCCACTAAGGAAATCATTAATCAACAACCAGTCTCTACATCACCTGATACCCAACTTTTCCTTCTAATATCTCAAAGCTTGATTTATCTAAGAAATGTGCCAGAGATGGGGGCAGTTAGGCAAAAGAAAAGCATGGTCAATGGAGTCAAGCAGCTGAACTCAGCTCTGACACTTACTGTATGACTGGTCCAGGACACCCTTTCTGAATCCCAACTCCTTCATGTGTAAAATGGGATTCTGCAGAGTAGTTGCATGGATTAAAACAAGATGATCCTAGCTATCATTAGTATATGTTTATGAGAAAAAAAACATCATAAGTGATTAAGAGGTCTGCTGTCTATAAACACAATGATGAAAAGGCCATAAAACCCTACAAGAGCATGGAAAAGTACCTGAGATCTCCTCTGAGTCCTTCTTCCCGCCCTCCTCTGTGGCCATTGTGACAGCAGCCGTGAGAGCGGAGTTCCATTCCAGCCCTGCCTCTTCCATGCTCTCCTCTGAGATGGCAATCTGTGTGATGCTGCCTAAACAGAATCCATCAAGATATAGAGCCAGTAAATTTCATGCAGAAGACATTGCTATCCTCTGTTTCATAATCAGAGTCACAGAGATCTTGTAATTTTAACATGCGGGGCCTCTTGCCTACAGGTCCATACTTTAAAAACCAGAAACCAGGAGGAATACTGAATTTTCTACAGAAAACCTGCCTTGTTCCTTTTTACTCTAAATAGAAAAAGAAAGATAACAGAAAAGCACAAAAAGGGGGCTGGAGAGATGGCTCTGTGGTTAAGAACACCGGCTGCTCTTGCAGAGGACCTGGGTTCAGTTCCCAGCAGCCATATGGTGGCTAACAACTGTCTGTAACTCCAGGTCTTCTGAGCTCCATGGGCACTGCATGACGTGGGTGCACTTACATACATGCAGACAATACACTCATACACATAAAATAAAAATAATAAATAACTTGGGCATGGTGGTGCACGCCTGTAATCTCAGTGCCTGGGAGGCAGGTGGATCTCTGTGAGTTCAAAGCCAGCCTGGTCTCCATAATGAGTTCCAGGCCAGTTGGGGCTACAGGAAGACAGTGTCTCAAAAAAACAAAAAATATAAATAAATAAAATATATTTTTTAGTGTTTTATTTATTATCATTATTATTATTATTATTATTATTATTATTATTATTATTATTTCTCAGTGCCTGGGAGGCAGGTGGATCTCTGTGAGTTCAAAGCCAGCCTGGTCTCCATAATGAGTTCCAGGCCAGTTGGGGCTACAGGAAGACAGTGTCTCAAAAAAACAAAAAATATAAATAAATAAAATATATTTTTTAGTGTTTTATTTATTATCATTATTATTATTATTATTATTATTATTATTATTATTATTATTTTTTTGTCTTTTTGAAGACAGGGTCTCCCTGTAGCCCCAGCTGTCCTGGAACTCGCTATGTTGAGTCCTCTGAAAGAGCAGTTAGTGCTCTTAACTGCATCCCCCCCCCCGCCCCCTCCAGAGCTGAGGACCAAACCCAGGGCCTTGTGCTTGCTAGGCAAGCACTCTACCACTGAGCTAAATCCCCAACCCCACTTAACCGCCTTTTAAAAGAAAAGAAAACCACAGAAGGGCAATCTGCTTCCTAAGCAGATATTTTTGAAAGGGACTGAAGGTAGGCAGGATTTCCAGGCTGCTTTTCATAAGACCTACCTACTACAAATGTGGTTTTTTGTTTTTTATCTTATTTATTTTTCATTTCGTGTGTATGAGTGTATTGTCTGCATGTATGTAAGTGCACCCGTGTTACGCATGCAATGCCTGCAAAGGTCAGAAGAGAACTTTGGATTCCCCTGGAACTGGAGTTATGGATGGTTGTTAACCACCATGTGGGAGCGGGGAATCAAACCTGGGTCTCCTGGAAGAACAGCCACTGTTCTTAACTGCTGAGCCATCTCTCCAGGCCCCAAATATGTTTTATACTAAGCATCTAGAATATCTAAAGTTGTCATAGCTAAAGAATCAGCCTGTGAAGAGAACGCAAGAAAAATGAAGACCAAAAGGTAAGAGAGCCATGAACAAGTTTCATACACACATACCCCCAAAACAAAACAAAAACCTATCAATAGTATATGAAGATCTAAAATAAAGAAAACTAAGAAAAATCACAGTGTCTCAGATAGCAACATAGACAAGCATGGACTCACACACTGGAGGCTATCAATATCAGAGGAATAACAGGAATACAGGTAATCAAGTAAAGGAGCTTGGGTTAACAAAAAGGAAATAAATCATTTTGGAGTAAATTTCACTTTTCAAGAAAAGGGTCAAATATACAAAAATTCATCTAGGGCTGGAGAAATGGCTCAGTGGTTAGGAGCACTGATGCTCTTGCAGAGGACCTGGGTTCAATTCCCAGCACTCACATGGCTGCTGGCAATTGTCTTGAAACTCCAGTTCCAGGGGATCCAACACTGTCTTCTGACTTCCATGGGCGCTGCACAACACGGGTGCACTTATACACATGCAGGCACTACACTCATACACATAAAATTTTTTAAAAATTCTGCTGTACTTTCTTAAAAGGGTATTCAGGCTCGAAGTGATGTGGCTTTTACTCACCCAGTGCTACTCACAGAGTATGAAGGCCAATCCCAAACCAAACTAAAACAAACCCCACAAAACTAGGTGTGGTGGGTCAGGACTATAATTTCAGCATTTGGGAGGCTAAAATAGGAGAGCTGCCAAGAATTTGAGGTCAGCCTGGGCTAGTGAGTTCCTAGGTTTGGGATAGGAGGGAGATCATGTGTCCAAAAATAAAAAATAAGAACTAAAACAAAACAAGAAAACCTTAAAAAGTCTTTTCTTTTTCAGGGTTAGGAATCAAACACAGGGCCCGACATATGCTAGACAAGCACTCTACCATTAACCAAGCTGTATGCCCAACCCCTTTATTTTGAAACTGAGTTATCCAGGACCTTGAACTTATGATCCTCCTTGCCTCAGCCTTTTGAGTAGCTGGGATTATAGGCCTGCACCACAAGACCCGGCTAAAAGGTCATCTTCAAACATACTAAGTTCCTAACCCTTTAGATCCCTGAGCATTCTTCTGACTCTATGGGGCATGTTTATGTTAGTTTTATGATAGTAGTTAGATACATTTTATGTAACTGTGGCATCTTGAGGGAGAGCGACTAAATCTGTTAAACTATTCTCTCTAAAAGGAACACTTCCCTAAATGATAAGGAGCAGTCACAAACCCAAGTTCAACAACACTGAAAGTCAATTGGGCATGGTGGTGCATGCCTTTAATTCCAGCACTTGAGAGGCTGAGGCAGGAGGAGCTCTGTGAGACCAAGGCCAGTCTGATCTATATAGGAGTTCCAGGCTAGCTATGGCTATAGGGAGACCCTGTCACAAACTACCCACCACAGAAAAAAACAACAGCCAGGTGTGGTGGCACATGCCTTTAGTCCCAGCATTTGGGAGGCAGAGGCAGGTGGATCTCTGTGCGTTCAAGGCCAGCCTGGTCTAATATTGAGTTCCAGGTCAGCTGGCGCTATAGGGAGACCCTGTCTGTCAGAGCTTGGCTGTAAGTCCCAGGACAGCCTGGCCTCCATAGCAAGTTCCAGTCCAGTCAGTACTATATAGCAAGACCCTGCCTAAACAAACAAACAGAAAGACAAACAAAAAACCCTGACGATGAATATGTGCCCATTCTACTCATCTGTGAGGAAGTCTCAGCTCAATAAGCTGGAAGCCAGGCAAGCAGAACTCTGATCTTCATAGCAGAGTCTTCACAGTCCAGCCCAGCTAATGATGCACCATCAGTTCAACAGTAGAAAGCCATTCATCATTCTAATCTACTACCAGTAGTTGAGCAAATGGATTATCAAGAGCCTCCATTCAACCTTGACATGCTGAGTGGCACAAAAATGAAACCACTGACTAAGCACTCTGAGTACAGAACCAGCTTTTTGATGCTTACTAGATTATACACATTATAAGAAAAAAATAATGAATGCTGGAAATACAATTTAGTGACAGAACACTTCCTGGCATGCACAAGGCCATACAGCACATACTGCTAAAAAAAAAAAAAAAAGAAAGAAAAGAAAAGGAGGAAAAAAGAAAACAAGGAGAGCTGGCTATAAGAACCACTTATGCCAGGCAAGGTGGCGCTCGCCTGTAGTCCCAGCACTTGGGAGGAAGAGGCAGGTGGATCTCTGTGAGTTCAAGTCCAACCTGGTCTACACAGTACATTCCAGGACAGCTGGGGCTACAGGGAGTCCCTGTTTAAAAAAGACCATAAATAAATAAATAATAAATAAATAAGTAAATAAATAAAATATCACATATCTACTTTTTAAAAAAAGAGGGAGGGAGCTGGAGAGATGGCTCAGCAGTTAAGAGCACTGACTGCTCTTGCAGAGGACCCAGGTTCAATTCCCAGCACCCACATGGCGGCTACAAACCATCCTTAACACCAGTTCCAGGGGAATCTGAAGTCCTCTTCTGACCTCCACAGCAATGCACAACATGGGTGCACTCACATACATGCAGACAATACACTCATACACATAAAATAAAAATAATAAATAAAAATTTAGGAAAAAAAAAAAGGGAAAAAAAGAATCTGTTCCCAGGACATAGAATCCCCACCATAACTACAGGCCTCACAACAATCAATGCTCACAAGAATTGAGAATTCAAAAATATCAGGGAAGTCAGGTATGGTGGTGTATGTTTGTAATTCCAGTACTAGGGAAGCAAGAGGATCACAAGTCCAGGTCCACCCTGAGCTACTTGGGACGGTCTCAAAAATCAAACCAAACCAAACCTCTCAAAACTAAACAGCAACAAAATCATGAGAGGAAACTGAGGCGAAAGAACTACTGAAACACACGGTGGCTTTTCAGGTGGTTTCCTACCCCCTACCATCGGCCGACGTGGGTGTCTGCACCACACTTGTCTGTTGTCCTGGCACTGGAGCTCTTGCACTGCTGATCAGAAGATCAAACTTGGTACTTCTGCAGGTATTGGAGCAAACTTTGTCATGCTGGTAAAAGTCGATCTGTCCAGAGTCCATCATTTTCCTGTACAGGAGGAGCAAAAAGCAGTGGTTCAGCCTGTCCTTTATCCACACAGAACTAGGCCCTGGGGCAGCACCAGCAGCAGATCAGTGAGGCCTAACAAGTCTGAAAACAGGACATTCTGAAAATTCTAATTGGGACTATAAATTTTTGTTAGTCCTGCCCACATTCACCAGAACATCTCTCCTGACCTTCCTCATTGAAAATCCTCTTGCCTTTTACCAAGGTTTAAAAATACTAAGATTCACTAAATCTAAACTGAGATGGGAAAATGCTAGCTCATATCCTAACACAGCTAAGAAACTCCTCGATAAGAATTTTGTTACGAGATCCTGATGAATTAGTATTCCTAGACCAGGAAGACCTTGGTGGTAGCCCAGGATGGCTTCAATTTCACTAGAAAGAGAGGAAGGCTCTGAACTGATCCTCCCATCTCCAACTCCCAAGTGCTAAAATTAAAGGCTTGAATCTGCACGCTTGGCTTATTACCACTTTCAAAACGCCCAGCTTATTATAATGTTTAAAGACCTAAAACTTCAGAAGACAGAGAAGAAAGAAAGAGAGAAGAAAAAAAAAAAAGGAGGCAGGGAGGGAAGGAAAAAAGTAGGGGCTGGAGGTATGGTACAGTGGTAGAGTCCTTGCCTAGCATGTGTGAGCAGTTGGTTCAATCTCCAGCCCACCAAAAAATAAAATTTACAAAACTGATAACTATCCTAGAAATACTGTGCAAAGCTGATTATACTAAACTCCTGGAAAATGTCTTTATAACTGGATCCATGAGGATTGCTATTACAGACCATGAACAAAACCACAAGGTATTTTAATTACAATAAATTCCATGTTGTCACCAGTGGTTTTCACTAAAGATTTTTAGCATTCTGATTCCTTTAAACATTTGGGAGAAACTGGCATATGCTAGTCTTTCTGGGCAGATAAAACAAGTCAAGGGCAAAAGGGGCTGGAGAGATGGCTGCTCTTGCAGAGGACCTGGGATCAGCACAGCTAACAACTGTCCCTAACTCCAGTTCCAGGGAATCCAGCACCCTCTTCTGGTCTCCATGGGCAGTGCATGCATAGGGGCATGTACATACATGCAGGCAAAATTCTCATATACATAAAATAAAAATAAATTTTTAAAAAGAGCAACTAAAAAGAAAGGTAAAGAAAGAGGTACGCCTAGCCGGCTGTGGTGGCATATGCCTTTAATTCCAGCCCTCAGGAGGCAGAGGTAGGAGGATCTCTGTGAGTTCAAGACCAACCTGGTCTACATAGTGAGCTCCAGGACAGCCAAGGGTACAGGGAGACCCTGTCTCAAAAAGACAAATTAAAAAAAAAAAAAAAAAAGAAAAAAGAAAAAGAAAAGAAAGGTAGTACTCCTCTCAAATCATCCTATAACTATAGTTAAACCTAGGGCCTTGTATATACAAGGAACACACTCTACCATTGAGCTACATTGCTAGGCCCTGAATTTTTTTTTCTTTTTTTCTTTTTGAGACAGGGTCTCCCTGTAGCCCCAGCTGTCCTGGAACTCACTATGTAGACCAGGCTGGCCTTGAACTCACAGAGATCTGCCTGCCTCTGCCTCCCAAGCACTGGGACTACAGGTGTGCACCACCACGCCCTAGCCCCTGAATTTTTTAAAATATTTATTCATTTCTGGTGAGTGTGGTGGCACATGCCTTTAATCCCAGCACCTGGGAGGCAGAGACAGGCAGATCTCAGTGAGTTCAAGGCCAGCCTAGTCTACATAGTGAGTTCCAGGAGAGCTGGGGCTACAAGGAGACCCTGTCTCAAAAAGACCAAAAACAAAAAACAAAAACAAAAAAATTTATTCATTTCTATATAGCCGGGCATGGTGGCGCACACCTTTAATCCCAGCACTCGGGAGGCAGAGGCAGGTGGATCTCTGTGAGTTCAAGGCCAGCTGGGGCTACATAATGAGTTCCAGGCCAGCTGGGGCTATGGGAGACCCTGTCTCAAAAAACACATACACAAATAATTATTTATTTCTGAGTCTTAAAAGCAATATATTAAGAGAATACTTACCATGGAAAGTATAGAAAGAAAAATATATACATACTATATGTAAGTGCACCTGTCATGCAGTGCCCTTGATGTCAGAAGAGGGCGTCAAATCCCCTGGAACTAGAGTTATGGACAGTTGTTAGCTGCCATGTGAATCCTGGGAACCAAACCAAGGTCCTCTGTAAGAGGAGCCAGTGCTCTTCACCGCTGAGCCATTTCTCCAGCTCTATACATCACACACACACACACACACACACACACACACACACACACACACACATACACACACACACACACACACACACACACACACACCAAAGTGTCAATATTTTAACCAACTTTCTCATATATTACCTACGTGTTGGGTATGTCTGTGTATGTTAACACAACTAAAATCACAATGCTTAGTCAATTTTTCTTCCTTTTTTATTAATGCAGTACCAGGGGTCAAAATCATAGCTGAGTATATGTTAGGGATGTGCTCTAGTACTGCACTATATCCCTAGTCCTGTCAGTCTTATAATTATATCATAAATATTTTTCCATTTAAAAACTCTTCAGAAGTCATTTAATGGTGGTAAAACCCTGAATATATAATTACATTTAGATGAGAATGACTCACTTTAGAATTCCTTAAGCAGACTGTACTCTGTGCTTTTCACCGTAATAAATAATGAAGAAGTTTATGCCTGAATCTCTATAATCATTACAAATATTTTTTTATGTTGTCCTGGAACTCGCTCTGTCCATCAGACTAGCATTACAGAGTTTTATCTTTTTTTTTTTTTTTTTTAGTCTTTTTGAGACAGGGTCTCCCTGTAGCCCCAGCTGTCCTGGAACTCACTATGTAGACCAGGCTGGCCTTGAACTCACAGAGATCCTCCTGCCTCTGCCTCCCAAGTGCTGGGATTAAAGGCGTGCGCCACCACGCCCGGCTCAGAGTTTTATCTTTTTAAAAATTAATTGTGTGTGTGTGGGGGGGGACAGGATCTCCTGTAGCCCAAGCTGGCCTTGACCTTGCTATGGATAGAGTATAACCTTGAACACTTGATCCTGCACCTAGCATCCAAGTGCTGAGATTACAGGCTGGGCTCAAGTTTTTCTTTCTTTTAAACTTTTTACTTATTTATTTTCTTTCTTTAGGTTTTTTGCTGTTTTGTTGTTTTGTTGAGATAGGGTCTCTCTCTAGCCCCAGCTGGCCTGGAACTTGCTATGTAGACCAGGTTGGCCTTGATTTCACAGAGATCCACCTGCCTCTGCCTCAGCTGTACTGGGATTAAAGGCATGTGCCACTACACTCAGCACAATAGTAAACTTGTAAAAAAGAGTATTGTAGGGGTATTATGCATTCTGTCCTTTGTTTCTGTGCTACATTAATAACAAAGACTATATTGAAAATGCATAACTGTCATTTCCAACAGCACTTTACCAGATTACCCCAGGATCTGTTTATCAGCCCACACCTCCCCATGGCTTGCTATACTTCCTGAGCACTGGGCTTTGCTGTCTCTACCAGAGGATCTCAGGGTAGACTGTCATCTACTGAGAGCTTGTCTACCAAGAAAGGATCCTGTCTAACCTCTTGATATCTAAGGCAGGCATGCTGGTGAGAGGAGGATCAGAAGTTCAAAGCCAGTCTTGACTACACAGCAAATTGTAGGCTAACCTTGACCCTACCTCAAAATCCCAAAAAGGGGCTGGGCATGGTGATACACGCCTTTAATACCAGAACTGGAGAGGAAGAGGCAGGTGGATCTTTGGGAGTTCAAGGCCAGCCTGGTTTACATAGTGAGTTCCAGACTAAGCATGGTGGTGCATGCCTTTAGTCCCAGTACTTAGGAGACAGAAGCAGGTGGAGCTCTATGAGTTCGAGGCTAGCCTGGTCTACACAGTGAGTCCAGGCGAGCTGGGGCTACAGAGAGACCCTGTCTCAAAAAACAAACAAACAAAACAAAACAAAACAAAACATAGTGAGTTCCAGCTCAGCTGGGGCTACATATGAGAACCTGTCTCAAAAAATTAATTAAATTCAGGGCTAGAGAGCTGGCTCAACATTTAGGAACACTGGCTGTTCCTAGAAAAGACCCATGTTCAGTTCCCAGCACCCACATGACAGCTAACAACCATCTGTAGTTCCAGGGAATTTGACACCCTTTTCTGACCTCCACAGGCATTGTACCACATGGGTACACTAACACACACATGTGCGTGTGATGACGCACGCCTTTAATCCTAGCACTTGGAAGGCTGAGGTAGGCAGATCTTTGTGAGTTCGAAGCCAGCTTGGTCTACATAGTGAGTTCTAGGACTGCTGGGGCTACAAGGAGACCCTGTCTCAATAAAAGAAAAAAAAAAGTAACACATTTAAAAAATTAATTTTTTTTCTTTTGTGTGGTGGGTGGTGCACGCCTTTAATCCCAGCACTCGGGAAGCAGAGGCAGGCAGATCTCTGTGAGTTCAAGGCCAGCCTAGTCTACATAGTGAGTTCTAGGACAGCTAGAGCTACAGGGAGACCCTGTCTCAAAAAGACCAAAAAAATAATAATAATAATTTTTAAAAAAGGGGGTTTGGCCGGGTGTGGTGGCGCACACCTTTAATCCCAGCATTTGGGAGGCAGAGGCAGGTAGATCTCTGTGAAGTTCAAGGCCAGGCTAGTCTACACAGTGAATTCCAGGACAGCTGGGGCTACAGGGAGACCCTGTCTCAAAAAGACCAAAAAACAAAAAAAGAAAACAACAAAAAAAGGGGGTTTGGATAGATGGCTCAGTGGTTAAGAGCACTTGCTGCTCTTGCAGAGGACCTGGGTTCCATTAGTTTACATAGCAGCTCACGACCATCTGTAATTCCAGCTCTAGGGGCTCCAACACCCTCTCTGTCCTATGTGGGCACCAGGTATGCACATGATGCATTTATATACATGCAGGCAAGACATTCATACACATAAAAATTAAAATGTTAAAAAAAAAAAATCACACTTAAAAAAAAATAAAAAG
Organism: Nannospalax galili; assembly: GCF_000622305.1. Lineage (NCBI taxonomy): Eukaryota > Metazoa > Chordata > Mammalia > Rodentia > Spalacidae > Nannospalax > Nannospalax galili. The sequence goes on from NW_008350771.1 coordinate 1,268,909, forward strand.
AAAGAAAGAAAAATCTCCCCTAGATGCTGGGGAAAGTTAATTTAACTCAATCTTTTTTCTCTCCCAGAGACTTAATAACAAGGTGGGGATTCAGGGAGGGAGGGTGGTTATAACTCAGTGGTAGAGTGCCTGTCTAGCATACGTGAGGCCCTGTATTCCATCCCCAGTACCACAAAGGTAAAAAAAATTAAGATTAAGAACAAGTTGATGAAAATCAAATAATGTGTGGCTTGCCCAAGCTAATCCTACACACAGAATACAGTGCTGAGTTAAAGAGAAAAGATTCTACCATGATTAAGTGCACCATAGTTTGTTAAAATATATGTGCTTGCCACTAGTACTTACCTGAGCATGATTCCACCCAGACGAATGGCTCTCTTCCAGTCCTTCAGAGTAGACTTGCCAGCCAGATGAACAAAATGCTTGGGGCTGATCAATTGATCATTGAACTAAAGTAAAAGAAAAGTCCAAGTGGTCCAGTGTCAATTTGGGTAGCTCAAGAGTGAAAAGAATGAAATAGTTCTACTTGCTGTAGTCAGAAAACACCCAGACAATATTCCAAGTCATGTATAATTCCTTGTCCTATTGTGCCAAAGTTGATCCTTCTCTGAGCACAAAAGTAGAGGATACAGTTATCTATAATCAATCCACTTATATGGGGCTGGCCTAGTGCTATAAAAGTTGATCAAGTAAACTGAAGAACTCTGAGCAGCGCTAAAGACAAGATTCAAGATGGGGTCAGGGAGATAAAAGCACTAACCATGCACACTCGAAAACTGAGTTCTACAAGGCAGAACCTACACAAAAAGCCAGATGCAGTGGCCTGCGCCTGTAATCCCAGCACTCCTACAGCGAGACAGGAGGTGGAGACAAAAGAATCACCTGAAAGCTCAAAGGCCAGTTAGCAGCAGCAGCAGCAGATTCACACACCCACACACCCACAGACACACACAAAAATGCACAGCACAGCAGCAGAAGATTCACACACACACACACACACACACACACACACACACACACACACACACACACACACACAGAGAGAAAAACGCCCCCGGGACAATCACCTGAAAGCTCAAAGGTCAGTTAGAATACACAGCACAGTAACAGAAGATATCAGTGCAAGACATTTTACATGTATAATCTCATTTATTATACCACACCATATATGTATATGTGTGTATATATGTGTACATGTGTATATATATGTGTGCGTATATATTGATGATAATGATTACTACTTTTTTATTTTGGACTTTTTGAGAGAAGGTCCCCCTGTAACCCCAACTGACATGGAACTCACTATATAGACCAGGCTGGCTTTGAACTCAGAAAAATCTGCCTGCCTCTGCCTCCTGAGTGCTGAGATTAAAGGTTTGCACCACCACACCTGGCCAATGATTACTATTTTAATATATGAGACTCTCATAGGGGTTAGAGAGATATCTCAGCAGTTAAGAGCACTTGATGCTTGCACAGGACCCAGGTTCACTTCCCAGCACCCACACAGTGGCTCATAATTATCTGTAACTCCAGTCCCAGGGACTCTTAACACCCTCTTCTGGCCTCCACAGGAACAAGGCACACATGTGATACACAATATATGCATGCAGGCACTCATAAATATACAAAAACATGAACCTATAAGTCCAACTACTAAAATACTGAATATTAAATATCTTGTTCAAAATCAGGCTGTGATAAATAAGAGACTCCATTCACTTATTTATTCACTTGTTAAACAAATACTTAATCAAACACCTATTATCAGGCCCCATGCAGGTTGGAGATGTCCCTCAGTGGTAAAGTGTGTGCTTAGCATGTACAAGGTCCTCCTACCACTACCACTGTGAACAAAGCACCACATTAGATGCTGGGTTTACCCTGGTGAAAAGCAGACAAAGTTCTCTGCTCTCATAGACCTTATATTTTAGCGTGACTAGATCTGGGTCAATTTTACTTCAAAATCCTTATTGTTTCTACTGTGACACAGTAAGAAATAGTATAGGACTGGTGAGACAGCTTAGCAGGTAAAGGCACCTGCAGCCAAGGCTGACAACCTAAGTTCAATTTTCAGAATCCATATGGTAAAGAGAACCGATGCCTTCAGGTGTGTGTCATGGCACAGGTGTGCCCTTCCCCACACAAAATAAATATTGTAAAAGTTGGTGGCAGAGAGAGGAGGCACTGAAACAGAACTTTGTGAAAACAAAGTGTCAGAAGAAAGCTCAGAAAGAAGTCACTTACCTTGACACACTTCACATTTATTCCTGGACACACAAACTTCTTCCAGAGCAGGATGGCTTTACTCTCTCCACATGTTATAGGATAAGCAATCTCCATGTCCTCATTCGCTTCTATCGTGCTTGCATCTGAAAATGGAAAAATAAGCCCATTACTTATTGAACAATTCTTCCCAAAAGCTTAAATTCCAAACTTATAGTCTTTTGGATCCCCTCATGGATAACAGGTCACTCTTTTATTTTCTATTTTTGAGACAGGGTCTTGCTTAACTCATGCTAGCCTTCAACTCAGTGTACAGCAAGGATGCCCTTGAATTCCTGATCTTGTTGCTACCTTCCCAGTGCTGAGATTACAGGTGTGTACCATCACCTCTGAGATGATTACAGGTGTGCACCATCACCTCTGGGTTTTTTATTTTTTATTTTTTGGTCTTTTTGAGAGGGTTCCCCTGTAGCCCCAGCCAGCCTGGAACTTACTATGTAGACCAGGCTGACTTTGAACTCATAGAGATCTGCCTGCCTCTGCCTCCCAAGTGCTGCCTCTGCCTCCCAAGTGCTGGGATTAAAGATATGTGCCATCATGCCCGGCCTCACCTCTAGTTTTATGTGGTACTGGGGCTCAAACCCAGGGCTTTGTGCATACTAGGCAAGCACTCTACCAACTGACCTATATCCCTAAACAGGGAACCCTTTTTTTTTTTTTTTTTTTTTTTTTTTTTTTTGTCTTTTTGAGACAGGGTCTCCCTGTAGCCCCAGCTGTCCTGGAACTCACTATGTAGACCAGGCTGGCCTCGAACTCACAGAGATCCACCTGCCTCTGCCTCCCGAGTGCTGGGATTAAAGGCGTGCACCACCACGCCTGGCTTTGTGTTTTGAGACAGGGTCTCACTATGTAGCCCTAGCTGGCCTAGAACTTCCTATGTAGTCCAGGATGGCCAGAACATACAGAGATCCATCTGCCTCTGCCTCTCCCTAAGCCTGGGCATGGTGGCACACACCTCTAATCCCAGCAGAGGCAGGCAGATCTCTGTGAGTTCAAGGCCAGCCTGGTCTACATAGCAAGTTCCAGGTCAGCTGGGGGCTACAGGGAAACCCCATCTTGAAAAGACCAAAAAAAAAAAAACAACCCCCAAATGAAGTAACTGTCTGCCTCTGCCTTTTCCTCATGAGTGCTGGGGTTACAGGTGTGTGCCACCACATCATCCTACAAATGCACTCAGTGGCACTGCTTAGGAATACTCTTGAAGAAATTTGCTATATCTCTGTCTTCTCAAGCTTCTACTATCTGCTAGACACTATACCATATTCTTTCTCTTTTTTGAAATTAAAAATATGTATTTATTATTATTATTATTAGAAGTAGTAGTAGTGTGTATGTACATGTATGTGGAGGTCAGAGGACACTGTGGAACTGGTTCTCTCCTTCAACTTTTATGTGGTTTCTGGAGATTGAACTCAGGTCATAGATTTGCATGCTTACTTGACCAATGCTTCTACCTGCTGACATCTCACCGGCCTCTCACATTCTCTTATGCGTGTTGCTAAGGATCAAAGCTAGGATGTTGGAATACTAGGTAAGTGCTATACAACTGAGCTATAACCCCACCCCTACTATATACTTTTTACATGCTAAATTTTGTTTTTTTTGGTCTTTTTGAGACAGGGTCTCTCTGTAGCCCCAGTTGTCCTGGAACTCACTATGTAGACCAGCTGGCCTTGAATTCACAGAGATCTGCCTGCCTCTGCCTCCCTAGTGCTGGGATTAAAGGCGTGCGCCACCATGCCCAGCATAGGATTTTCATAGATGAAAAAACCTTTTTGGCTACTGTAACAAGTTGATACTAAGTGATCGAGCAATAGCTCTGCCATCTTAGTTGGCAGTACTGACAGGCATACTGGATAGGGAAAGAATAATGCACAGAAGGCAAGATCTCCTCAGCTAGGGGTAAAGCTCACTAACAGAACACTTGTCTAGCTTACATAAGGTCCTGGGTTCAATCCCCAGCACTAAAATGGAAAAAAAAAAAATACAAGAAATTCCAGCCAATAAGCTAAAGTCAAAGGTACAGGTAGAACAACAAAAACTTACCAATTCCTTCTTCAATTTTGTGGATCGTGTGAGTTTCTACAGCTACAACTGCTGTGTTGTTCTCCGACCCAGCTTCATAAATCCTGTTGTAAAAGTGTCCATCGATAAACAAACTACATAAATCATGAAAAAATTAATATTCACAGCATGGGGTTAAGAAATTTGCTTTAATCTATCTCAAAAGGAGTAAAACTAAGTATACTTTGCAACTCTACTCTGGTGCTTTGACAAGTTGGTTGTGTTCAAATTCCAAACATCCCAAGACCACTGAGCTTCTCAGGGAAATGAATCGATTCTTCTCACCCCAGAGTAAGCCAAGTCTTCCTGCCTGCACTTGCTCTGCCACTGGACTACAGCAGACCTTTTCCTTAACAACTTTAAGACTAATTCACATGTGTATGGTTGTGTGATTCTATGTGCACAAGTGCATGTCGGTGCCCACAGAGGGCAGAATAGGGTATTGCATTCCCTGGAGCTGGAGTTACAGGTGGTTGTGAGCCACCAGACATGGGTGCTAGGAACTGAAGTCAGGACCTATGGAAGCAAGAGCTCTTTTACTGCTGAGTCATCTCTCCAGCCCCTTCCTTAAAAACTTAAATGCTCAAGATATAACATTAACTCAATTCCAAGATTAGCCTTATTATAAAATTAATCTGACAAAAAGTAGTGCCAGCACTCACGACAGGAAGGGGCAGGTTGATGACCCTTGCTGAAATTTAGACATTTTAAACACTTATTTTTTTAGCACTTCAGCAACTTTTAGGGCAGCAGAACTGAAACAGTCACACAAACCAAGCATATAGAAAAAAACATAAAAGAGAAACTGCGCCCAACACAAGCAGTGATAAGTAGAGTCACCACTAAACAGAAGGTTGTGCACTGCGTCTAAGGCCATACACTCTGAACACTCCCAATCTTGTCTGATCTCAAAAACTAAGCAAAAGTGGGCCTGGTTAGCACTTTGATTGGGTAAGTTATGTAATGCACAGTTCCCTAAATGTGTCTACAGATATGGGCTCAGATAACCTAACATGATGCACTGCTGTTCTTTGCTTAATTTCTATAATGGATCTAATGTGCTAATTCTTACACCTTGTTACTGGAAAGTATTGCCTGAACACGCTTCCTTGCATGGATGATGGTCTACCTCATGGTGGACCTCTAGCACAGACTGCCCCTCTGAAGTTCACACTATGACAGCTAACTGCTAAGTGAATAAACACATGTGGACTTTTTTATCTCAAAGAACTTGGTTGAATTCATTATGCCTGAAATAATCACAGGTTCTCGTCCCAGCCCACACTACTTGTATTCCTGAGCTGGTCATGACAGCACAGGCCTACAACCCAGCACCTGGCAAGTGGAAGGATCCCTTCTCTGCTTTACAACGTCAATGAAACTTCACTTGCTCTTAAAAAAAAAAAAGGACTACTGTTCCCATACTCTCCATTATAATGACACTACCCAGCACACAGTGGACAGAAACCTGGGTATTATACTAGATTTCTTTCTTTAGACGTAGTGAAGATTAAATGCTAGACAAACACTCTATCACTGAGATACATACCATCCCTTGCGCTAGATTTCTCCCTTTTCTCCTCCTCCATTCCTACAGTCATCCAGTCTTGCCTGGTATCCTCTAACACTAGCCGTCTTCCCTGTCTCTAGCTACCACCTTAATTCATGGCTCATTATGTCTAGTCTGAACAGTTTGCCCTCATCTAACGGATCTTGTGCATGACTGCCAGAGTAGTCATGTAATTCTCTTTTCTCTTTTTTTTTTTTTTTTTTTTTTTTTTTTGGTGTTTTTGAGACAGGGTCTCCCCTGTAGCCCCAGCTGGCCTGGAACTCACTATGTAGACTAGGCTGGCCTCAATCTCACAGAGATCCATCTGCCTCTGTCTCCTGAGTGCTGGGATTAAAGGCATATGCCACCATGCCTGGGTGTAATTCTCTTCTTTAAAGTCTTTAAATTGGGGCTGGAGAAGTGGTTCCATGGTTAAGAGCACTGGCTGCTCTTGCAGCGGTTCTGTATTCAGTTCCCAGCACCCATACGAAAACTTAAAACCATCTGTAATTCCAATTCCAGGGAATCCAATGCTCTCTTCTGACAGGTATTGCATGACATGGATGCACTTATATACATGCAGGCAATACACTCATACACATAAAATAATAAAAAAAGTTTAAAAGATTGTTCTATCTTTAAAAAAATAAAGCTGGGCATGGTGGCACACACCTTTAATCCCAGCACTCAGGAGGCAGAGGCAGGCAGATCTCTGTGAGTTCAAGGCTGCCCTGGTCTACATAGTGAGTTGCAGGCCAGCTGGGGCTACAGGGAGACACTGTCTCAAAAAAGACCCCCCCCCCCGAAAAAAAGCCCAATCCAATAAAAACCTCATTATATGTCATCCTAGCTGAGGTAAGAAGATTATGAATTTGAAGCCAGACTAGGTATATATGAAATTAAGAGCCTGTGAATGTCTATAATCTTAGCATTTGGAAGGTTATCCTTGGCTATATACTGAGTTTGAAGCTAGCTTGAGCTACATGAAACCCTTTCAAAAATATGAAGAAAACAAAGTGAGTGCGGTGGTGCATCCCTTTAATTCCAGCACTCAGGAGGCAGAGGCAGGTGATCTCTGTGAGATTGAGGCAAGCCTGGTCTACACAGAGTCCAAAGCCAGCTGGAGCTACAGAGACCCTGTCTCAAAGAACCTCCAAAAACCTAAGAAAACAAACACAACAATAACAACAACAAAAAATTAAGATAAATTTTAAAAGGGAGAGTGCACACCTTTAGTCCCAGAGGCAGAGGCAGGTGGATCTCTGTGAGTTTGAGGCCAGCCTGGTCTACATAACACACCTCCATGACAGAATATTGACTAGCCTGACCTTGTTTCGCTCTAGTCCTTCCTACCCTCTTGCTTTTACAAACCCTCTGCCCCTCTTCCTCGGTCTTTGAGTTTATAAGACAGGGTCTTGCTACATAACCCAGGTATGCTTCTGTTACCTCAGAACTGAAGGAGTAGGGGAGAGTCAGACAAAGATGAATCCCTAAATTCAGTGAGAGTCTGTCTTAAAAAAAAAAAAATTGGCTGGGTGTGGTGGCACATGCCTTTAATCCCAGCACTTGGGAGGCAAGGCAGGCCAGGTGGATGTTTGTGAGTTCGAGGCCAGCCTGGTCTACATAGTGAGTTCCAGGACAGCTGGGGCTATAAGGAGACCCTGTCTCAAAAGGACAAAAAAATAAAAAATAAAAAATTGGGGGGGGGTGGCTCAGTAGTTAAGAGGGCTTGCTGTTTTTCCATAGGACCTAAATTTGTTCCTAGCATCCTTGTCAGGTGGCTCACAATCAAATCACCTGTAACTCCAGCTCCAGAGGATCTGACACCCTTTTCTGACCTTCACAGGCACACACACATACATGTAGCATACAAATACACAGACACACACATACACATAAATAAAAAATAAAAATAAATCTTTAAAAATAATAATGGGGGCTGGATAGACAGCTCAGCATTATGAGCACGGCCTGCTCTTGCAGAGGACCGGGTTCGATTCCCAGCACCCACATGGAAGCTAACTGAAGAGCCAGAATGCACTGACTCCATCTTGGCTAGCTTCTTCAGACAAGCCCAGACAAGCTCAGGTATATTGTAAATTTTTCCAGTTGCTACCCGCTCCCCCAAACTATAGATTAAGCAAGCCCTGGACATGTAAAAGCCTTATAAGGTATGAACAAAAACATCTGGCCCTAAAAGATATCAGTCAGCACATTCCAATGCCCTGAAGACAGCCCCTGCCTGCTATTGTTCGGGGCCAGACTCCATCTTTGGCTCGTGCAGTCTGTGCCCGGCTAGCCGCCATTTGGTTGTTTTTACTTTAAATTCCTGAATAAACTTTTTGTACAATCTTCTTGGTATCTGTGGGAATTATTCTTGATTCTCAAACCCTAACATTTGGGGGTTCATCCGGGATTTGAGACTAGAGACCCCGGACGGGAGCATGCCACCAGGGCCAGCCTTGGTAAGTGTTCTGCCTGCTTTTGTCTCTCTCTCTCTCTCTCTCTCTCTCTCTCTCTCTCTCCCGTTTTTCGATATTCCGGACATCCTGGGGCTCAACAGAGATCAGAGATCAGGTGGACGCACCATTGATCCCGGAGCTGTAGGAGAACAGGGCACGCCCCGACTCCTCCTCTGATAGGGGGTCGGATCCAGGCCGGACAGGCCCAGAGTCTTGGCCCAGCCTGACATGGAATCTGGGCGGGCCAGACACAAGATTCTGGTTGAGTCTGACATGGAATCCAGGCTGGCCAAATCTTTTTGGGAAAGGGACGGGGCAGCCTTCTCGGCTGACTCCACACGCTGCGAGATTTTCATTTCTCCCTCTAGGGAGCCGCCATCTCATACTGTCCTCACCCTCTGCTTGGAGCTCCACCTTGTCTATCGACTTTCCATCCTATTTCTTCTCATTCTCATTCCTCTTCTCATATTCCTTTTTCTTGACGATTATCCCACGATGGGTCAGAAAGTCTCATCATCAGCTCCCCTTGATCTAGTTCTTAGTCATTTTCAGGATTACAAACGGGTGGCCTCGAACATGTCCGGACTCCGTGTCAAACCTACCCACCTCCAGACCCTCTGCATCATCGAATGGCCCTCCTTTGAAGTCGAATGGGTGCCTGAAGGGTCCTTTAACTTGTCCCTCATCTACAGGATTCAAGGAGTTGTCTTCGGGGAACCAGGGCACCCTGACCAGATCCCCTACATCCTAGGTTGGAGATATCTGGTCACCGCCCCCCCAACTGGCTGAATCCCTTACTGCTGCCCCCGCCATTGGGGCCTAAAGGGTCAGCCACTTTGCTTCCCCTGAAGAAAATCCTGACCAAAAACCCATCGGGTCCCGAAGTCCTCCCCTCAGTGCCAGAGGAAGATTTACTCCCACCCCCTTATGGGGCCCCATCGAGTGCTCAGGATAGACCTAGAGAACACAGGTCCCAAGCCTCTTCCTCTTCTTCCAGTTCCTCCCAGTCTCTGTCCCGGCTCCCATGACTGAGCCCAGCCCATTGCACACTCGCGCACAGGGGGAGGGGAGGACAGTATGAGCTCTTCCCCTGAGGGAGATTGGGCCCCGAGGGACGATGGACTTGCACCCATAGTCTACTTTCCCTTTTCTACTAGTGATCTGTATAACTGGAAGTTACAGACTCCCTCCTTCATGGAGAAGCCTCAGGCCCTAGTTTCCCTCCTGGATACCGTTCTTTTTACCCACCAACCCACTTGGGATGATTGCCAACAGTTATTAAATATCCTGTTCGCCACCGAGGAACGGAACCGCATCCTTTGGGAATGCAGACACGCGGTCCCTGGATATGATGGGCAACTGACAGAGAATGAGGACTTGATTGCGGCTGCTTTTCCTCTCACGTGCCCAACGGAGGGATGGGACTATAACACTCCCGAAGGTAGGGAACACCTAAAGGTCTATCGCCAGATTCTTATGGGGGGGTCTTCAGGCAGTTGCTAAACTACCAATTTGTCTAAGGTCAGTCAGGTGATGCAGAGAAGGGAAGAGTCTCCTGGGGTGTACCTGGAGCGCCTCCTAGAGGCTTTCAGAACTTATACTCCCATTAATCCAGAGGCCCCAGAGAATCAGATGGCCGTCAATATGGCTTTCGTGAATCACACAGCTCCAGACATAAAACAAAAACTTCAAAAGCTGGAAGGTTTCGAGGGCAAAAACCTTTCTGAGCTGATGGCGGTGGTGAACAAGGCAACAGAGAAGCCCCTGAAGAAAGACAAACTAGAGGGCTGGCTAGGATACTGTTGGCTGAAAGAGCAACGGATCCTAAATGGGGGGACCAACCCCCTATGAAAAAGGGAACACGAGCCCCGTGACCCCCACAGGAAGGTCAGCCCCACCTAAAAAGAGACCAGTGTGCATATTGTAAACAGCTGGGCCACTGGGCTAGGGGATGTCCTCAAAGGCCAGGATCCCAGCCTCCCTCCAAGCCCAAAATCCTTGAGCTGGCGAACCTAGAAAACGGAAGGGGCCCGAGCTCAGCAAGCCTCCACCATGAGCCCTGGGTGACCCTACAAGTGAAGGGAGGAGCTGTTGACTTTGCGCAATATTCAGTTTTGAAAGAGCCTATGGGAAAATTAACCAGTAAACGCACCTGGGTGCAAGGGGTCACGGGAATCGCTCAACACCCCTGGACCACCAAAAGGGAAGTAAACTTAGGTAAGAAGACAGTTTCATGCTTCTTTATGGTGGTCCCAGAGTGCCCGTATCCTTTATTGGGTAGGAACTTGCTAAGTAAAATGAAGGCTCAGATCCATTTCTCTGGGAGAGGACCTCCTGATGTGACTATACTGGATGCAGCCTATGTCCTATGTTTACAATCGGAAGAAGAATGGAGGGTGCATGCCCCACTACCTCAAAAGAGACCAACCACTATCCTCAAGGACCCCCAGGCAACAATCCCTGGAGTTTGGGCAGAAACTAAGCCCCCAGGGAGGGCCATCCATCAGCCACCAATAATGGTGACCTTAAAAACTAATGCTTGCCAGGCGTGGTGGTGCACGCCTTTAATCTCAGCACTCAGGAGGCAGAGGCAGGCGGGTCTCTGTGAGTTCAAGGCCAGCCTGATCTACACAGTGAGTTCCAGGACAGTGGGGCTACAGGGAGACCCTGTCTCAAAAAGACCAAAAAAAAAAAAAACCAAACAACTAATGCTCAGCCTGTAAGAGTAAAACAGTACCTGATGACTCTCGAAGCCAGGGCAGGAATTATCAAACACATAAACCGCCTTAGGGAGTTCGGTATTCTGGTTCCAGGCCAATCTCCATGCAACACCCCTCTCCTACCTGTCAAGAAGCTGGGGACTAATGATTTCTGCCCAGTGCAGGATTTTAGAGAAGTTAACAAGAGGGTAGAGGATATCCACCCTATAGTCCCCAGCCCATATACCCTGCTGAGCTCACTCTCCCCAGAGAGAAAAGTCTATACTGTCTTAGATCTCAAGGACACCTTCTTTAGCCTGACCTTGGCGAAGGAAAGTCAACCCATCTTTGCCTTTGAGTGGCAAGACCCGAACCAGGGGTTTAATGGACAACTCACTTGGACATGACTGCCACAGGGGTTCAAGAACTCCCCCACGATCTTTGACAAGGTCCTACATCAGGACTTGCAGGAGTATCGGGCCTCGCACCCAGAGGTAAGCCTCCTACAGTACGTAGATGACCTGTTGATTGCCACTAAGGATGAGGGCACTTGTCTTCAGGCCACCAGAGATTTGCTCCTGACCTTGGACCTATTGGGGTATAAAGTCTCCACCAAGAAGGCTCAGCTCTGTGTCACTGAGGTAATGTACCTGGGGTACATATTAAGGGATGGACAGAGATGGCTGTCACCAGCCAGAAAACAAGCCATTATGGGAATTCCAAGCCCAAGATCCCACAGGCAATTGCAAGAGTTCCTGGCATCGGCAGGTTTCTGCCGGCTCTGGATACCCGGATTCGCCGAGCTGGCAAAACCCCTGTATGAGGCCACTCGAGGGAATGAGTCATACTACCTATGGACTGAGACTCAGGAGAGGGCCTTTCAAGAAATTAAGAAGGCCTTATTGCAGGCTCCAGCCTTAGCTTTGCCGGATATCCATAAACCCTATCAACTCTTGTTGACGGATGGGCCGGAATAGTGAAGGGAGTCCTGACCCAAATGCTTGGGCCTTGAAGAGGCCTGTCGCTTACTTGTCAAAAAAGCTTGATCCCATGGCCTAGGGATGGCTGGGCTGCCTCAGAACTGTCGCGGTTACAGCCTTGTTGGTTAAGGATGCAGACAAGCTCACTCTGGGATAGCCCTTGATGGTCACCACCCCCCACTTGGTTGAGGGTGTCCTTAAAAATCCCCCTGACCAGTGCATGACAAATGCCTGGCTGATGCATTATCAGGCTTTGCTCCTTAACCCTCCCCACATCCAGTTCCTCTCCCGCATTACTCTCAATCCTGCCACCTTGCTGCCAGAACCGGATCTTGACGTCCTGCACGACTGCCTGGAGGTACTCTGAAGCTTACATGGGACTCAGGAAGACCTGACAGATATTCCATGGCCCCATCCGGGCTTAATTCTGTTCACAGATGGAAGTAGCTTCATTAAGGAAGGAACCAGGTATGCAGGGGCGGCGGTCGTCAGTCCATCTCGAACAGTTTGGGCCTCCTCTCTACCAGTCGGGACCGGTTGGGACCGGTCAGGACCTCTGCCCAGAAGGCTGAAATAATTGCCCTGACTCAGGCCCTAAAGCTAAGACGAGACTGTTAACATTTTCAGGGATAGCCTCGCTACGGCTCATGTCCACAGGGCTATATACAAGGAAAGGGGGCTCGTGACAGCAGAGGGAAAGACTATCAAAAATAAACAAGAGATTTTGGAGCTCCTGGAGGCCATATGGTTACCAAAGAGCCAGGCCATCACCCATTGTCCAGGACACCAAAAAGGGGATTCACTGGAGGCACAGGGAAACAGGAAAGTGGACCTAGTGGCCAGAGAAGCAGCCCTAGCAGCCTCAAACCTACTGGTTATCCTGACAGAACCCCTCTTGCCAGAAGAGCCCTCCTACTCAGCTCAGGACGATCAGGATTTAACTTGCCTGGAAAATACCAAGATCAAGCATGGATGGAGATGCACCTCTGATGGGAGGCTCATTCTACCGCACAAGCTGGCAGAGGACCTAATATATAAACTCCACAAAGGGACTTACCTAGGGAAATGAAAGTTACAAGAACTCCTGACTCCATACCACACTTTCGATCTAACCAAAATAATTGAGAGCTGTCTTTCCAGATGTTGCTCCTGCCTGGTTACTAATCCAAGAGGAAAAGTCATGCCCCCAGCCAGAAGGGAGAGGGGCACTGCACCTGGAGTCCTTTGGGAGGTGGACTTCACTGAGGTAAAACCTGGCAGGTATGGCTATAAATATCTCTTAGTTTTTGTAGATATATTTTCAGGATGGGTCGAAGTGTTTCCCACAAAGGGAGAAACCGCCTCAACGGTGGTTAAGAAGATCATCAATGAACTAATACCAAGATATGGACTCCCCTCTGTGATCAGGTTAGACAATGGACCAGCTTTCATCTCTAAGGTAACTCAAGAGCTAATTAAAACACTGGGGACTAATTGGAAGCTACATTGCGGATACCACCCCCAGAGCTCAGGGCAAGTAGAGAGAATGAATTGGACCCTTAAAGAGACCTTAACCAAATTAACCCTAGAATCTGACGATGACTGGATGGGCCTCCTACCTTTTGCCCCATACAGGGTCAGAAATACCCCTTATACTCAAGGACTAACACCTTATGAAATCATGTATGGCCGACCACCCCCTTTGCTTCCCAAGCTGCCTTCAGATGTGCTAACTAACTTGTCTGAATCCCAATTTCTTAAGTCCCTACAGGCCTTACAGATTGCACAAGACAACATTTTCCCTCTGCTGAGACATATTTACGAACTACCACTGGCCCAGCCAAACAGATTCAAGCCAGGAGACCTTGTTTGGGTGAGACGACACCATAAGGAGCCCCTTGGACCTCAATGGAAGGGGCCACACATCATGATCCTCACCACCCCCACCACGGTCAAAGTGGACAGTGTCAAGACCTGGATACATCATTCACACCTGAAATTGGTGCCAAACAACAAACCTGACAAACTGAACAAGAGATGGAAGGTCACACGGGTAAAAGACAATCCTCTCAAGCTAAATACCACTACAACTGGTCTGGGGGCTTCAGCGCTAGTCCTCCAGGATAAAAATTACCACCTTCTTAGGCTGGCCATAGACTTAGACATAAAATCATTAGAAAAATCTATCCGCACCTCAAAGACTCTCTATCCTCTTTAGCTGAGGTACCCTTACAAAATAGGGGAGGGCTAGACTTACTTTTTCTAGAGAAAGGAGGACTCTGTGTTGCCCTAGGGGAACAGTGCTGTTTCTATGTCAATCACTTGGGAGTTATAAAACAGTCTTTGGCCGAGGTCTGTAAAAGACTTATGGAAAGGGAAAACAAATGACTAAATCAACAAAATCGGTATGAATCCCTATTTGACTGGTCCCCACGGTTAACAACTTTGATCTCAGCGATGGTTAGACCTCTCCTCTTATTCCTACTAGCAGTCATCTGTGGTCCCTGTATTCTTAATGCCTTGCTCAAATTCATCTGAGAACAGATACAGACAGTCCAACTGATGGCACTGCATTCGCAGTATACTCATTTAAATCAAGACCCTGAGCCTTACGACAATACAGAAATGGTTCTACCGCCCTAAATGCACCATCTAACCGCTTCTTTCCACTTCTGTAATTTGCTTGGCTTCAATATTTAACCCTTGCCATAATTCTAGGGAGGAATGAAGAGCCAGAATGAAGAGCCAGAATGCACTGACTCCATCTTGGCTAGCTTCTTCAGACAAGCCCGGACAAGCTCAGGCATATTGTAAATTTTTCCAGTTGCTACCCACCCCCCAAGCTATAGATTAAGCAAGCCCTGGACATGTAAAAGCCTTATAAGGTATGAACAAAAACATCTGGCCCTAAAAGATATCAGTCAGCACATTCCAATGCCCTGAAGACAGCCCTAGCCTGCTATTGTTCGGGGCCAGACTCCATCTTTGGCTCGTGCAGTCTGTGCCTGGCTAGCCGCCATTTGGTTGTTTTTACTTTAAATTCCTGAATAAACTTTTTGTATAATCTTCTTGGTATCTGTGGGAATTATTCTCAATTCTCAAACCCTAACACTAACAACTGTGTATAACTGCAGTTCCAGGGGATCTGACGGTCTCTTCTGACCTCCTCAGTATTGCACAACAAGGATGCACCTAACTACATACAGGCATTACACTCATACACATAAAATAAAAATAAAAGGCGTGGTGCACGCCTTTAATCCCAGCACTTGGGAGGCAGAGGCAGGCGGATCCTCTGTGAGTTGGAGGCCAGCCTGGTCTAGAGAATGAGTTCCAGGCAGCTGGAGCTACAGGGAGACCCTGTCTCAAAAAGACCAAAA
>NW_008350771.1:1284403-1296862 GCF_000622305.1 Nannospalax galili
CAGATGGAGAACTGGGGGCTGGAGAGATGGCTCAGCAGTTAAGAACACTGGTTGTTCTTACAGAAGACTCGGGTTCGAATCCCAGCACCTACATGGCAGCTAACAACTGTCTGCAACTCCAGTTCCAGGGGATCCGAAAGCCTCTTCTGTCTTCTGAGGGCACTGTACAACACAGGTGCACTTACCTTCACTCAGGCAATACACATGTACACATAAAATAAAAATAATAATAATAATAAAAAAGATGGAGAACCAGGCATGGTGGCACATGCCTTTAATTCCAGCACTTAGGAGGCAGAAGCAGGTGGATCTCTGTGAATTCAAGGATAGCCTGGTCTACATAGTGTGTTCCAGGCCAGCTGGGGCTACTGGGAGACCCTGTTTCAAAAAGACCAAAAAAAAAAAAAGATGGAGAACTGGCCAGGTATGCTGGCGCACATTTTTAATTCCAGCATTTAGGAAGCAGTGATCCAGGCCAGCCAAGGTTATATAGCAAGACCCTGTCCCAAAAAAACAGGCACACATGCACACTAATAAGTACATACAATACACACATATTTAAATAAATGCAACTTCTTAAAAAGATCCCCCTATAAATTCAGGCCCTGAGGAGGCTGAGGCAGAAGAACAGTAAACTTTAGGACAGCCTGAGCTAACATACCCTGTTTCAAACAAAACAAAACAAAACAAAACAAATAAAAATCTTTTAAAATATGACCTCTTAAGACTGGGACATGTATAGCTCAGTGGTAGAGTACATGCCTATGATGGAAGAGGTTCTGGGTTTGATCTCTAGCACTAGAGCATGGTTTAGCTCAGTGGTAGAACATGTGCCTACCATGGAAGAGGTCCCGAGTTTGATCCCTGGTACTGCATATTTTTTTCCATGTTTTCTTTCCAATCCATAGTGATCCTTTGAATTCTAAATCACACCACTCAATACTTCTTAGTTTTTCCTATATGAAGTGTTCCTTATTTACATACATGCAATTTTGCTTTTACAACCAGATTGTAAGCCTCATACTGGTAAGAACCTTGTACTATATTTCTTCTAAACACCTTCATAATACATTGTAATATAGTAATAGTAAATAAACATTTTTTGTTTGTTTTTTGAGACAGGGTCTCCCTGTAGCCCCAACTGGCCTGGAACTCACAATGTAGACCAGGCTGGCCTTGAACTCATTGAGATTCACCTATCTCTACCTCCTGACTGATGGGCTTAAAGATGTGCACCACCACACCCAGCTGATATACATATTTTAAAAATTTATTTATTTATGTATGTGTGTGTGTGTGTCTCTGTGTGTACATATGTACCTGCATGTGAGTGCAGGTACCAGTGGAGGCCAGAAGGGGGTATTGGCTCCCCTGTAGTTGGAGTTACATGTGGTTATGAGGTTCCCTGCCATGGGTGCTGAAAACCAAACTCAGGTCCTCTGGTAGAGCAACAAGTGCTCTTCAACTGCTGAGCGATCTCTCCAGTCCATGATATATATTTTTTGATAGACTAAGTGTGATAATTTACCAATCCATGAGAATTTGAGAGCTTATGTTAAAAATGCTTTTGTAAGGTCGGGCGTGGTGGTGCACGCCTTTAATCCCAGCACTTGGGAGGCAGAGGCAGGCAGATCTCTGTGAGTTTAAGGACAGCCTGGTCTACACAGGGAGTTCCAGGTCAACTGGGGCTACAGGGAGACCCTGTCTCAAAAAGACAAAAAAAAAAAAAAACTTTTATAATTGCCTTGCTTAAAATCTATTTTGACAATGCCTTTGAGAAACATGCACCTGGGCCCCTGTGCTAAAGAGGGTAGATGAATGAGATGAGGGGCCATGTAACTTACCCTCAACAAGTTCAAATGCAGAGACAGAGAGAGGTACATGGAAACAGACAACTACTGTAGTGAGCATTAAAATGACAGCTTGGCCTGTAATCCCAGTACTCGAGAGGTAGAGGCAAGAAGATGAGGAGTTCAAGGTTATCCTTTGCTATACAGAAAGTCTGAGGCTAGTTTGGGCTACATGAGACTGTCTCAAAAGATACAAAAACCCCTATAATATAGTACATATTGGGATAAAACTCAGCCAGCCCTGACTGATAATGTTCATGATGTACAAAGCAACCACACAGTCATAACTTCCCCATCCTTTACACCCCTCAGTCTTTTCCCCAGAATATCCAAATCTCTAGCCACTTACCCTTGTTGCACAGGCTGTAACTGCAAGATCACTTGGGTTTTAGTGTCTTCAGGATTCTCCCCTTCATTTCCTTCAGTGGGTACCACAACCACATCGCCCACTGGAACACTCACTTCTGCATTAGCCATTTTTCACATGAAATCAGATAGTTAGGGCTGCTGTCAGAAAGAAAAAGCACAGATAACTTCATCTATCCTGGAAGATGGCAACCACAGGAAAGAAATGCCAGGATAATGAGCAATCCCCAACGCACCCTGGAATCATGGTCTTCTGAAAAGAATGGAGACCAGGAGAGGGTGCTGATAAGAGGCTCTTGGTTTATGTTCAGATTTTTTTTCATAGGTGTGACTCACCCAGTGGTTTGCTAGAGCCAGCTCTACCAGTTCCTCAGAACCAACTGCATCTCTAAGCTTACAGACATCAGGTTGGCTGCGTGGGATCATTACTATTGGGGATATATACAACCCAGAAATTGATAAAGCACTGAAATTCGAGGTTTTCTTGTTGCTGTGGTTTGTTTTTGAGACATGGTCTCATTTTGTAGCTCTGTTTGGCCTGGAATTCACCATGCAGACCAGGCTGGCCTACAGCAAACAGAGATCTGCCAGTTTCTGCTTCCTGAGTGCTGGAATTAAAGGCATTATGCTAGCACATCTGACTTGTTTTTGAGACAGGGTCTTATTATGTAGTCCAGGCTAGCCTCCCTCTGCCCTCCCAAGTGCTGGCATTATAAGCATATACCATGCCTGGCTTGCTTTTTCTATAGAGCAATTTATAGCATTCCACTGGTTCCATCTCAAAAAGTAGCTCCCCGAAAGTAGGAATCATCTAGTTAATGTGCAAGAAGCCATTATACATCAACTAGTGTTCTGTCCTTTATTATTATTGAGTGTATGTATGTGTTTGTGTGTATGCCAGCATGCCGAGGCACACATGCAGAGGTCAGGGGACAATATTTTGCTGTCCCTATTGTCCCAATCTTTATCAAAATTCAGAAGGTCCGAATTAATTTGTTTTGTACTGAGTACCAACATCAGGGCTTTCTGCATGGTAGGTAAGTGCTCTAACACTGAGCTCTATCTGTAACTGCTTAAAAATGTATGCTTGCCAGGCATGGTGGTGCACACCTGTAATCCCAGCACTTGGGAGGCAGAGGCAGGGGTATCTCTGTGAGTTCAAGGCCAGCCTGGTCTATATAGGGAGATCCAGGCCAGCTGGGGCTACAGGGAGATCCTGTTTCAAAAAAAATAAAGAGACCAAAAAAAAAAAAATGTATGCTCATGAGACATCTGTGTCCTAAATGCTCTGTAGGTGTTGGCTTTAAAATTTTTTTTACATAAGCAGGGTGTGGTGGTGTATGCCTTTAATCCCAGCACTTGGGAGGCAGAGGCAGGCAGATCTGGCCTACATAGTGAGTCTACATAGTGAGTTCCAGGACAGCTGGGGCTACAGGGAGACCCTGTCTCAAAAAGACCATCAAAAAAAAATTTTTTTTTTACTTATCTATTTGTATTTTATGTGTGCTTTTCCGGCATGTATGTTAAGTGCACCCATACAAGGCAATGCCCACAGAGGCCAGAAGAGGTTTCCTGCAAGAGCAGCCAGTGCTTTTAACCACTGACCTCTCTCCAGCTGTATCTGTAACTCTTTACATTACATAATTGAAAAGAGAGAGGGAGCCAGGCATGGTGGCGCACACCTTTAATTGCCAGCAGAGACAGGCGAATCTCTGTGAGTTCAGGCCAGCCTGGTCTACATAGTGAGTCCAAGCCAGGTGAGGATACAGGGAGACCGTGTCTCAAAAAGACAGAGAGAGAGAGAGAGAGAGAGAGAGAGAGAGACAGAGAGAGACAGAGACAGAGAGAAGAGAGAAAGAGAGAAACTGTATTGACTTAAATATGCATGTGAGCACTCGAAGTTGAACAGTACTCTAAGGCAGACCATGAATGCAAACTGCAATGTGTAAATGGTAATCAGAGACGTAATTCACACCTCTGTTCTACATCAGCATTTGTTTGCCTGTATACACACAGGTGGGGCTGAAGAGAGGACTCACACTGGTAGCTGCTCTTGCAGAGGATTGGGTTTGGTTCCCAGCACCCACAGGGGAATAACAAATCTTTAACTCCAGTTCCAGGGGCTCTGACACCCTCTTCTGGCCTCCTAGGGCACAGCTTGACACAGGTATACGTATAGACATGCAAGCAAAACACTTATACATGTACAATAAAAATAAAATTTAAAAAACTACACACTTAGCATGGCACTCAAAGTCTACCTTGTTGAGCTCAGAACACTCAAGCCACTATCAAAGCATTTTCTTTTCTGAATTCCCCCTGAAATCTGGTCTGTAGCTCCCTCCTGGTGTCTACATACTACCCTGCACTGTAGGTAATTATATAGATTTTTAAAAATATTTCATTTTACGGGGCTGGAGAGATGGCTCAGTGGTTAAGAGCACTGACTGCTCTTGCAGAGGACCCAGATTCGATTCCCAGCACCCACATGAAGGCTATGAACCATCCTTAACTCCAGTTCCAGGGGAATCTGAAGCCCTCTTCTGACCTCCGCAGCATTGCATGACACGGGTACACTCATACATGCAGGCTATACACTCATACACATAAATAAAAATAATAAAATATAAGCTGGGCGCGGTGGTGTACACCTTTAATCCCAGTACTTGGGAGGCAGAGACAGGTAGATCTCTGTAAATTCAAGGCCAGCCTGGTCTACATGGTGAGTTCCAGGACAGCTGGAGCTACAAGGAGACCCTGTCTCAAAAAGATAAAAAAATAATAAAATATAAAAAAAAATTTACTTTTTGTATATGAACATATTGCTTGCCTGTGTCTAAGTACACCCACGTCATGCAATGCCTTCGGAGGTCAGAAGAGGGCGTCGGATCCCCTGGAATTGGAGTTACAGATGGTTGTCAGCCATCATGTGGGTGCTGGGAATTCAACCCAGGTCCTCTGCAAGAGTGGTCAGTGCTCTTATGTGCTGAGCCATTTCTCCAGCTCCTACATAGTTGTATCCATAACTGTACTATGCCTTCTTGAAGGATGGCACTATTTTTTTGTTTGTTTGTTTTAAGGCTTTTCATTTGTTCTGATAGTATCAAATGCAGGGCTCTGTGCATGCTAGGTATAATCCACAGCCCTTGGCTTTTTTTTTAACATGGAACACTTCATGAATATGTGTGTCTATCTTTCTTGCAAAAGGGGCCACACTGACCATGCTGATCACAGTGCTTGGTGGTTTTCTTTTTTAATTTAATATGTATGTATCAGTGTGTGGGTATGTGCACATGAGGCAGATTTCCAAGGAAGCCAAAAAAGTGTGTTAGATCCCCTAGAGCTGGAGTTAGAGGCAGTTGTGAGCCATCCAACATGAATGCTGAGAACTGAACTCAGATTCTCTTCAAAAGCAGCAAGTGCTCTTATCTGCTGAGCCATCTCTCTAGCACCAGCCTTTGTTTCTTATTGGGGGTTAGAAGGAAGGTTGAGACAGGGTCTCCCTGTAGCCTTAGCTGACCTGGAACTATGTAGACCAGGCTGGCCTGGAACTCACAGAGATTCACCTGCCTCTGTCTCCCAACTGCTGCGATTGAAGGCATGTACCACCACACCCGTCTGTCATTTATTATTTTTATGTATGAGTGTATTGCCTGCATGTATGTAAGTGCACCTGTGTCATGCAATGCCCGAGGAGGTCAAAAGAAAAGTGTCAGATCCCTGAAACTGGAGATACTGATGGTTGTTAGCCACCACATGGGTGCTGGGAACCGAACCTGGGTCCTCTGAAAAAGCAGTCAGTGCTCTTAACCGCTGAGCCATCTCTCCAGCTCCCAACAGCTGCTGGTTTTTTAAAAGTCTTGTTATATAGCCCAGGCTAGCCTCAAACTTGTGCCTTTGACTACCAACTGCTGGGATTACAGGTGTGGGCCATCAGGCTCAGTGCTTAGGTGCTGTATTTTCGTTGTTGAGAGGTCTCGCTCTGTAGCCCTGGCTAGGCTGGAACTCAGTATATAGAACAGCTGATTTCAAACTCTGCCTCCCATTTGAGTGCTGGAATTAAAGGTGCACACCACCACACCCAGCTTAGGTGCTGTCTTAACTGAAAAGAACCCTTGTGCCTCTCGTAGCTCTATTCACTTTTACTCACATATACAACCTAGACAGATTCCTTCATACCTGACTTCCAATTCTGTTGTCGCATACTCCTAATCTTTTCTAGGTTCATTAAATTGACCATGCTCTCTCCCAAACCTGTATTTCCTGTCTCAGTAAGTGGCACTACCTTCTACCCGTTTTCAAAAGGAAGAAACTAGGGAGTTATTTTTGCCTCAGCTTTCTAAATCCAGTCGACCACCACACTCTCTCTAGTCTACCTCATGTCTGTATGTGTCTTAATCACCTCCCATTCTCCATCTGTGCTGTCAGCGCTCTATCTGGGCCACCACACTGTTACCTGGGTGCTTCCTGCTACTTCTCCATATTCTAATCTCTGGTCTTGGGATCCTCCAATTCATTCCCCACAGAGCAAACAAAGTGATCCTATTAAAGGCCAGAGACCACTTTCCCACTTAAAAATCCCTTAATGTATTCCTGTTGCTGTTAGAATAAAGTACAAACATTTTTATGTAGCCTACAAAAGCCTCCCACTCAGTCCCCAGCCTACCTGGTCAGCTCTGCCTTCTCCTAGTTCCCACACTGTGGGGTCCTCTCATTGCTTTCCGATTCTCAAACATGCAGTATTTCCTGGACTGGGCCATCACACTTGTCTCTCCCTAGAATTGTCTTCCCTTCCTTTTTGGCTAGTCTCTGCTAATCTTTTTTTTTTAATATTTTATTTATTATTTTTATTTTATGTGTATGAATGTTATGCCTGCATGTAGGTAAGTGCACCCGTCAGATCCCCAGGACAGCACCCACATGGCAGCTACGAACCATCCTTAACTCCAATTCCAGGGGAATCCGAAGTCCTCTTCTGACCTCCACGGCACGACACAGGTGCACTCACATACATGCAGACAATACACTCGTACACATAAAATAAAAATAATAAAATATTTTTTAAAAAGAATTTAAAGTAAAAATTTGATTTTTAAGCAAGATTACACCAAAAAAAGAACTTCAAGGTTTTGGGAAGGGGGAGGTTGAGACAAGGTCCTGCTACATAATATCTGCCTGGCCTGATCCGTCACGCTATGTAGACCAGGCTGGCCTCGAACTTGCAGCAATCCTACCACCTCAGGGTGTTAGAATTATAGGTATGAGTCACCACGCCTAGCTTCTGGTCCTTTTTTTTTTTTCTTTTGAGACAGGGTCTCATTATGTAGCCCTCTCTGGCCTGGAGCTACTATGTAGAACAGGCTGGCCTTGAACTCAAAGAGATCTCCCTACCTCCCACATGCTGGGATTCAAAGCACATAGTACCTTTAAAAAAAAAATTTTTTTTTGGTGTTTTTGAGAGTGTCTCCCTATAGCCCCAGCTAGCCTCAAACTCACAGAGATCTGCCTACCTCCCGAGTGGTATGCACCACCACACCTAG
Organism: Nannospalax galili; assembly: GCF_000622305.1. Lineage (NCBI taxonomy): Eukaryota > Metazoa > Chordata > Mammalia > Rodentia > Spalacidae > Nannospalax > Nannospalax galili. Next base: position 1,292,160 of record NW_008350771.1, read on the forward strand.
CCTTAAAAATCTTTTATGCGTATGAATGTATTGCCTGCATGTATGTAAGTGTACCCATGTTATACAATGCCTGAGGACAGAAGACAGCATCAGATCCCTTGGAACTGGAGTGATAGCCAGTTGTTAACCGCCATGTGAGGGCTGGGAACCAAACCCAGGTCCTCTAAAGAGCAGCCAGTGCTCTTAACTGCTGAGCCATCACTCCAGCCCCTTAAATTAGAAAAAAAAAAAAATTTAATAGCTTAGGTAAATTAATGGGTTATAGAAAAATTAGAATGCTTCACCGGGCATGATGGCACTCGCCTTTAATCCCAGCACTTGGGAGACAGAGGCAGGCAGATCTCTGTGAGTTCAAGGCCCGTCTGGTCTACATAGTGAGTTCCAGGACAGCTGGGGCTACAGCCCATCTCAAAAAGACCAAAAAGACCAAAAAAAAGAGAATGATGCTTCTAATTTTAACCTTCTACCCCTTAGAGTTTCCTCTATGACATCCTGAATGAGTATTTGGTTAACATTTTCCTCAATAGGAACTTATATTTTACTCCTTCCATACTTTGGAACCCAAGATGAAGGTTCTGGCTTCTAACCTACTGAGACAACTGGAAAAGATAATCCATGTCACATGTTTTCAGTCAGAGAAGAGGGTCTGCTCCAATGTGGCAATTCATACATCCTTTAGTAAGCCAAGCTGGGGTTAAATAACTCTCATTACCTTAAATATTTCTGGTCTCTATTGAGCATCCCCAAACCAATAGCAGAATATATTTACTATCATCTCTGAAAAGTGGGTAAACTGAAAAGCACCCTTGTTTATAGCAACACAAACTCCAGAGACAGGACAGGGAGCTGATCCCGTGAGAATTTCAGAAGAGGCCTTAAAGTATCCCTTGTGAAATCACACAGTGTCTTACTCTGTAATTCTAGGGGAAATGTACATAAACATGCATTATGTTAAATTCTATCAAAATGTAGTCAGTTTATAGGAAAAGTATTTTAAGGGAAGTACTGCTCAGTGTTAGAGGCTTAGCACCTGTGAGATTATGGGTTCAACTGCAGTACCAAAAGAGTTTTGTAGTCTTTTTTTGTTTTGGGTTTGTTTGTCTATGCAGACCAGGCTGGCATCAAACTCACAAAGATCTGCCTGCCTCTGCCTCCCAAATGCTGGGATTAAAGGGGAGCAACACCACACCCTTGGGCTTGGACTTTTGGGGGCAGCATTTCCAAGTAGCCCACACTGGCCTTAAACTCACTATGCAGCAGAGGATGACCCTGAGCTTCTGATCCACCCACTTCAACCTCCCAAGGGCAGAGATTACAGGCAAGAGCCACCAGGCCATTATTTGGTATTTGGTATTTTTTTTCTTTTGTTTTGAGACAGAGTCTCAGTAGAAAGCCCAGGCAGGACTTGAATGCCCAATCTCCTAGCTCAACCTCCAGAGTGCTGGTATTACAGAAGTATGTTATCATGGACTTGCTCTGTAGTTATTTTCAAAGACAAAAGACCCTTAAAAGGTGTTTGACCGGAGTTTGATCTCTGGGCCTCATGTAAAAATGGAAGGAGAGAATCAACTCCACAAAGTTGTCCTGTGACCTCCACATTCATGTCATGGCATGTGTGCCCAAACCCTCAACATCATGCACACACATAATTAAAAAAAATTCAAGTAAGCCTAAGAGCCAGGCATGGTGGCAAATGCTTGAAATCTCAGAATTCTCCAAGCAGAAGGATCAGGAGTTCAAGGTCACCCTCAGCTACATAGCGAAGTTGAGCTAAGGGGAGTATGCATGAACATGGTGGCACAGGCCACCATCCTAGGGGGAGGCAGAAGCAGGTGGATCTCTGTGAGTTTGAGGCCATCTGGTCTACATAGTGAGCTCCAGATCAGCTGGGGCTACACAGGGAGACTCTGGAAAACAAAGAAAACCAAAAAAAAAGTGTGTGGTGGGGAGGAGCTGGTGAGGGATAGCTTAGCAGACAAACCTGCTTGCCACCAACCCTGAAACCTGAGTCTGATCCCCAGGTCCCACATACTGAAGAAAACTGCATTCTACCTGTTGTCCTCTGACCTCCAAGAATACACTATGTCACACATACCACAGTGTCTCTCTCTCTCTCTCTCTCTCTCTCTCTCTCTCTCTCTCACACACACACACACACACACACACACACACACAGCAAATAAATCCCCAGCCCCAGGGAGGCAGAGGCAGGAGCACATACAGTATACAGTCAGTCTGGTTGACCTATGGAGTTCCTGGCCAGCCAGTTACCAAGTGAGACTTTTTTTTAAGCAAGCATGTAAAGCGTGGTACAGTGGCCTCACTCCTAAAATTCTAGCACTTGGGAATCTGAGGCAGGAGTACTGCCACAAATTCAAGGCCAGTCTGGGATACACAGTGAGCCCCAGTGTCAAAAAAAAACAAAAAGCATTTAAATCCGGGAATGTAGTGGAGGTCTGTAACCCCAGTACTTAGGAGGTGAAGGAGGTTCAGAAGTTACAGGCCACCCTCCCCTACATATAGAATTTGAAGCCAGCCTGAGTTGTTAAATGAGACTTTCAAAACAAAAAAGTAAGGGCTGGGGGTGAAGCTCTGTGCTAGAGCCTCGAACGTGCCCTAAATTCAATCTCCAATAGTACAAAAAAAAAAAAAACCACCTTCAAATGGGTGTGATGGGATGCTTGTGATCCCCAGTTGAGGTACTTAGGATTATTCCAAGTTTAGAGGCCAGCTTAGGCTACACAGTGAGTTCAAGGGTAACTTGGGTTACACATGGAGAACCTCACTAATAAATTTCAGAAAGCCAAACAATTGGCATTTGACCTACTCTGGACTAAATGTACTTTTGTGTGTACTGAACACTATCAGTACAAAGCAAAATGCATGACTGAAGTACACACAAGTCACATGACTGTAGTCAAGAAGGCATAAATACCAAACACTGTAAATTTTAACTCAGTTACTCACATTCTGTTCTTAAGTTTTAGACTGTGTAGTCTGTTTTTAAGAAATCTCCAAGTGCCAGGTGTGGCGGCACACATATTTGATCCCAGCACTTGGGAGGCAGAGGCAGGTGGATCTCTGCAAGTTCAAGGGCAGCCTGGTCTACATAGTGAGTTCCAGAACAGCTGGGGCTATAGGGAGACCCTGTTTCAATTAAAAAGACCAAAAAAAAAAAAAAAAAAGAAATCTCCAAGATAGAAATGGTTAAGAGCACAGACTGCTCTTGCAGAGGATCTGGGTTCGATTCTCAGAACCCACATGGAGGCTATCTACCATCTGTAACTCCAGTTCCAGGGGATCCAGCATGGTGGCCCACACCTTTAATCCCACCACTCAGGAGGCAAGCATCTCTGTGATTTCTAGGCCAGCTGGGTCTACAGGGAGACCCTATCTCAAAAAACCAAAAGAAAGAAATCTCCAACTTGCAATTTTATTATCATTTAAAGGATAATTCCTTAAATTCACCCCCCTCTTCTTGATCCTTTGTTAATGCATTTAACAGGCAATCCAGGGTGCTATCTGAGGTAAGGAAGTCAAGGTGATTACACAGAACCACTATTCTGGAAGTTTCCAGAGGAAATGAAGTTCTGGATAAAACAAAGATTGGAGACTACAGTGTTTGAAGAAATCAATGGGATAAGTTTTTCAGTCATTCAACCAGAGTTCAAGGGACCAAAATAGGGCCCAAACTAACCCAATGAAGTTCAGTAGAATTTAGCTCACCAATGTATTTGATGAAGTAAGTGTGAAGAAAAAGCAAAGTTAGCATCTGGCTGAAAAATTAGGTGAGCTAAACCCAACCACTTTATGAAACTGTTCCACAAGCCTAGCCAAGGCAAGAGAGGTGGGCGCAACTAGGAAGATTCTCCAGGTATGGAGGAAACCCTTACTTCCTGGTTCTCCTAGACACCATGACAGTTCTCTCAGAATCCCTGGGTCAACGTCCCGGACACCCGAGGGTAAGATTTTTGCCTTCATCTCTCGTGTCTCTCAGGTATAGGACACCTGGCCAATTCCTCTGTCATTTCAGAAGCAGGGGGTAACCCTCTTCTCCCCAGTTCTCAAAACTACAGATTTCCCCATCTGAAGCAGAGGACCACCCTGCTCTCTGCCTGGTCCTGGAAGGAAGGTAGGTACACCAATCTCTTTGCTAGGTGGCCCCCTCTCCTTCCCGCTTCAGGAAGATCTAGGTGTCCTCCTAACGCCCCCTCATCCTGGGAAGCCCCGGGCCTGCTCACTTTCCCTGGGAGCTCTTTCCTTGTCCCCTGGCCCTGGGAAATGAACCTGTTTCTCCCCCGACCCCCATCCCGGGGCTTGGTAACCCAGGCCTCTCAGCCTGCCTCGGTGAGGGCAGGACCCTCCTTTCCAGCAGAACCCCCTCTGAGGGTCTCCTCCGGGTGGGGGGGCACGCCCGCCCCTTACTCAAGCGGAATCCAGGCCTGACCCAACTCCTCCCCACAAAGCCGAGCTCCCAGACCCCGCCTTCCGGGGTACCCCAGACTGCCCCTCGACCCTCCGCCGGGGTCCTGGGCAGCTGGACGTCTCTGTCCCCACTCGCTCCAGCCCCTCCGACAAGGACTTCCGGGCCCCTCGGTCCGGGGACGCCGCGGCCCCCCGAGCGTCCGGCTCTCCGGACCCACCGCCCGCGGGCGCGACCCGAGCCCAAGCCCAGCCGCCACGCTGGGGGCGGCCCGGCGGCT
>NW_008350771.1:1297147-1301546 GCF_000622305.1 Nannospalax galili
ATGCGCACAGGCCGCCACGGCAGCTACCGCCACCGCCGCCGCCAAGCCGGGCTCCAACACTTCCGGCCGCCGCCGCCAGGGAGCTGGCGCCTTAAAGGGGACGCGTCCCTATTGTCCCCACAGAGGGTGAAAACCTCAGCCGACGGATTTTGGGCGGTTCGTGCACGGAATTTTCGGCTTTCTAGAGACAAAGTTGGAAAAGTCTCCCGAGACCCCAGTAATTCTCCGTCCACTCTGCAGCTAAGTAAGGCCTAAATTAAAGCAGCTCCTCTAAACTCTTGTAGAAGACTCTTCTCTCCCCAAATCCTGTTTGATGACGTCTACAATTGATCAGAGCTTCAAGTTATCAATTTAGATGTGCCTGAGCATGGATCAGTAGCGAGTAACAGGTGTTTGGAGAAAGCCCTTACAGCGTCTGAGCCATGCCTCCTGCCCATGCTTTCCTTCTTGGGAGGTTCTGGGTTCGAGTTTTTACTTCCTTGGAACTTTCACGACTCTGGAGAGTGACTTGACAACTCTAAGCCATTTTACCAGAGGCTACGATGTTGTGCTTGTTCAATGAAGTGGTACAAGGAAAGTAGTTAGAAAAGTTCCTGAGACAGTGTGGCAAGTCTTGGGGAAGATGCCTTTGTTTATTTTTTTAATACTTTATTATTTTTGTCTGAGTGTATTGCCTGAATGTGTAAGTGCACCCATGTCGTACAATGTCTGTGGAGGTCAGAAGACGGCATCGGATCCCCTGAAACTAACGTTAGGGACGGGTGTTGGCCGACATGTGGATCCTGGGAATCGAACCTGGGTCCTCTCCAAGAGCAGCAGTGCTCTTAACTACTGAGCCATTTCTCCAACCCCCTATTTTATAAAATCCTCACAGCAACCCCACTAAATCTCTTGACTCCCATTTTACAGATTAAAAACAAAAAAACAGTCACAGCTAGGCTTAGTAGCACACTGGTAATCCCAGCATTTAGAGGACTAAGGCAAGAGAATTGTGAGTTCAAGTACAGCCTAGGCACAGTAAGACTGACTAGAAAAAGAAAAAAAAAAATCGGGAGGCCAAGAAGAGTTGATTTATTCCTCAAAGTGTAACGTGTATACAGGATACAGCCAAGGTTTAAATTCAGACACTTCCCTCTGGAGTCCATGGCTATAATCACAGAGATGGTTGCCATGGTTAATAACAAATGGCCCTGTGGTGGCACCTGTAACCCCAGCATTTGGGAGGTATAGGCAATAGGTAAGGCCAGCCTCCTTCATAGTGAATTGGAGACCAGCTTGGGCTACATGAGGCAGTGTCTCAAAACCAACCAAGAACAAATGTGGGCTGTGGAAGAAGAGTAGGTTTGTGGTAGAGTGCATGCCAAAGTCCTGGGTTCCAGCTACAGCAATTTTGGTTAAAAAACCAAAATAGCCAGGCATGGTGGTGCACACCCTTAATCCCAGCACTCAGGAGGCAGAAGCAGGAGGATCTCTGTGAGTTCAAGGCTAGCCTGGTCTACATAATGAGTTCCAGGCCAACTGGGACTACAGGGAGACCCTGTCTCAAAAAGACCAAAAAAACTAAAACAAAACAAAAAAGCAGAAGCAGGCAGGCATTTTTTTTTTTTTTAAAGAGGGAGAAAGAATTGTTTCCCCCATCTTGCTTCCTATACATTATGTAAGTGTGAGGGAGGCACCAGAAATGACCTGAGTTGGAGTCCCCATGGTGGAAGGAAAGAACCAATGTCCATGAATTGTTTTCTGACCTCCACATATTGTACATACATACGCACACACTCACAAATGTAATTTTCACAACAAAAGAAAAAAAGGAGAAGGTTTTACCTGTTCTTGATTCAAAAGCAGGCAAGAAAGAACAGTAGTCAAAGTAATATATTTGCGCATGAGACGACCTAAATTCTAAGCCTGGCTTTAGCAGCTCTGGGATCCTGGCCCAGCCATACCTCCCTTAACCTCACTTTCTCCTGCTACAAAACAGAGCAGGTTACCCCGCCCACGTTCATATCTCAAGTCTGCTACCAAGAACACATAAGGAGGTTAGGTACATGGGCAGTCTGGGGGTTTTGTTTGAGACTGGGTCTCATGTAGCCCAGGATATCCTCCAACTCACTAAGTAGTGGAAGATGACCTTGAACTGACCTTCCTGCTGCCATCTCACAAGTGCTAGCATTACAGAGAAACACTGTCATGCCCAGTTTATTCAATACTGGGATGGAACCCAGGGCTTCATAAATTCTAGACAAACATTCTAACAATTGAGCTATATCCTCAGTCCCAAGTCTGTTTTTTTAAAAAAATATTTTATTTATTATTTTTATTTTATGTGTGTGAGTGTATTGCCTGCATGTGTGTATGTGCACCCTTATCATGCAGTGCCCGTGGAAATGAGAAGGCATTGAATCCCATAAGACTGGAGTTACAGACTGTTGTTAGCCGCCATGGGGGTGCTGGGACTCAAACCTGGGTCCTCTGCAAGAGCAGTCAGTCCTCTTAACCACCGAGCCAGCTCTCCAGCCACTCATGTCTGTTATTAAAATTTTTTTAACAATTCTTTATTTTGTGTGTACCCATGTACACATGTACATGTATCATAGAGCCCATGTATGGAGATCAGAGGACAGCTTGCCCAAGTTCATTCTCTTCTTGCACTCTGTGGGTCCCAGGGATCAAACTCAGGTCATCAAGCTTATTGGCAGGTGCCTTTACCTATTGATCCATTTTACCAGCCCCAAGCCTGTTCCTGTGATCAAGAATTTATTTACAGCCTGATGTTGTGGTACATTCCTTTAATTCCAGCACTCCAGAGGCAGAGGTAGTTGAATCTTTGTGAGTTTGAGGCCAGCTTGGTCTACATAATGAGTTTCAGGCCAACTGGGGCTACAGGAAGACCCTGTCTCAAAAAGACAACAAAACTAAAAAAGAGGGGCTGGAGAGGTGGCTCAGGGGTTAAGAGCACTGGCTGCTCTTGTAGAGGATCCAAGTTTGGTTCCCAGTCCTAACCATCTGTAATTCCAGCTCCAGGGGATCCAACGCCTGCGGGAGTCCACTCTGCAGCATGACTCAGTCCCGACCCATGGAAACTGCCACGAAGTACCTGGATTGGGGAGTGGGGACATGGATGAGGCAAGCGGCAAGAGAAATGGAGACAAGACAGGGCTCTGATCAAGTCTCGTTTATTAAAGCACAAGCATGAGTTTAAAAAGAGAATGAGAACAAAGAAGTAAAGGGTGAGTAATCAAACCGGTCAGAACACAGGGGCCCTGACATACTCTAAGGGAGGAATCTACTGATGAACGGAGAACAGGGCTATTTACTGGAAAGGAGAATAAGGCCGCGGGCCAAGGTTGTGGCCCAAGGCTGTGGACTGAATGGAAAGGTCACCAACTCAGGTCTGCCAGCAGCCCCAAGAAATGGCTGAGCCTCAGGCTCCCAACAGGTCCCCCTTTTTTACTTTATAGAGTTTTAGGGATCGAAGGTTGCTAGACCCTTAGGGAACTGCACCTGTCTTAGGTTGGAGTATCCTTCCCCAAGGGCTTACCCATCATTGGATAAGGTAGTAGCATTAGACTACCCTCCTGTCTTAGGTTGCCATCAAAGGGGGATTCTCATGTACCCGTCATTGACTGTCCAATTCATCTCTCAAGGGGGATGGCTAGTAGCGCCATCATAGCAACGTGTCCCTTTTAACACTCGATCCATGATATCAAGGCGATGGTAATGGACCTGTATCGGTTTAGCCAGGAGAGCCTCTATCTGCTGTCTGACAAATGCCATGAGCCATCTGACCACACAGGGTCCGACAGGGCAAAGAGGAACACAGAAACGGGGCCAAGTAGGGAGAGGAGATAGGGTAAAAGGCCGTGTAGACCAGTCCAGAGTGGACTCTCTTGGAGCTCTCACCTTCTCTCTTCTAGATTTTTCTGGAGCTTTTTAATCTTATCTTGGACGATTCCAGATTTGTTGGCATAAAAGCAGCATTTTTCCTGTAAAAATGAGCATATCCCTCCCTTTTCGGCAGTTAGTAAGTCTAGTCCCCTCCTATTTTGTAAGACCACCTCAGCCAGGGAATCTAATTGTTTTTGGATGTCTAGGATGGTATCAGAGAGAAGTTGTACATCATGGATTAATTGTAGGGAGAGTTTCCTGTGCATATGAGTGGCCACTCCCAACCCTGTGGTCCCTGTGGTTATTCCTGCAGTTATTCCTAAGCCCACCAATGGGATCATTTGAATTGCTCTTTTGTTCCTACCTCCTATATAATCAAAGGAAGGAATAGGGAGGGGCTCACCGCCCGGTATAATGTCTATGTCCGGAAACAAGATGGCAAGGGGACAAAGGCCTGTCCAGTTGGCTGGCAGGAAGCTGTGGGCCCACCCTCCTCCACAAACCAGGATCATAC
>NW_008350771.1:1301883-1311464 GCF_000622305.1 Nannospalax galili
ATGGGTCGGGAGGGCCCGACACGCAGACAGAGCCAACAATCCTCGGCTAACTGAGGGGCAGTTTGATTTAGCAATGAGAGGGTTAGCTCCAGTAGACTTTGGGTCTGGGGATCAAGATTTATCTCTCCCCTGTCATCCAGGATCACCAATGGGTGATAATTAAGCTCAGCGTATAAAGCTTGAATTCCTTGTTCTATTTGCTTGTGGACCCTTAATTCTTGGACTTTATCCTGGGCCCCACCACCATCAGAATAGCCGATGGGAGCCTCCAGCTCCCAGCACACAGATTCCCCGGGGTTACCATAACATTGGGAGGATGCCAAATTTCCCCCTTTAATGGGGGCTGGGGTTCTATCTATCCTAATTCCTGTCCAATAGGCTTTATTATGGAGGGATTAGTACATTGTTGGGCCATTTGGTAACAGACAGTGTGCATGGTTGGATAGAACGAGGAACAGGGACAAGGGCCTGGTTTGTCATTAATAATGGGAATAACCTTAGGTTTAAGAATACAGACCCAACTCTGGTGTCTGACCGCCGGATTATATGGATTGAGGTTGAACACTAGGTGGGCCTGACGGTCTCCACAATCTGCATTTTGAGTAACCATTCCCTGGTTGAAGCTGTAGGCCTTATAAGTTCTGCTACAGCATTGGGATCTCCAAATCCTTGATGACTGGGTGGGATGGACATCAGAAACATTAGGGATGATTTGGAGAGAAAAAAGGGTAAGAGTATATGCGGGGAGGGAACCAGGGCTCGGCGGCCCTCGGCCATCACCCAATTGATGGCCAGCAGGAAAAGGGGGATCATAATTATTGCCCTATTATTGGCCATTTATGGTACTTTTTGTAGAACTTGGTTACCAGATCTTGTATGACAATGGTAATGATGAAGATGGTGATGGCAAATGCGGCAATGATGAGCACAGCAGCGAAGACTTTCCAACCAGGATTTTCCATCATAGGGGGCTTGGTCTGTTTCAGCTGGAAAAGAACAGAGAAATTTTTCTCAGGGAATCTCATTTTCTCTGGAACCTTGATTAACATTTATTTGCTTTACTAAGTGTTCAGGTAACCAGCGGGCTGTATCATGTTGCTGTGAATAAATGCAGACAGATCCTCTGCCCCACGAATTATCCAGGGGGGGTCTTTCCATTTGACCATGGCATACTGTCTTTTTGATTCTGGGTGCCAAAAGCGATCTGCAGCCGACTTACCATGAGCATCTAAATTTAAAAAAATTTGAAATAAAGAGTACATGATTTAATAAATTCCTGGGGGATCCCCTGATGGGATACCATTCCCCCTTTTTTTACTTTATTTAGCGTATTTTTTATAAGTAAATGAGCTCTTTCAACTATGCCTTGGCCGTGTGGGTTATAAGGAATTCCTGTTGTATGCTTTATCTGCAAGGTGTTGCAGAAATTTTGAAAAGCTTGAGATACATATCCAGGGCTTTAATATGTTTCGGGGTGCCCATTATAGAAAAGCAATGGAGCAAATGAGCAATAACATGTTTAGTAGCTTCCCCTGTTTGTAATGAAGCACAAAGAAATCCACTGAAAGTATCAATGCAAACATGAATATATTTAAATTTACCAAAATCTTTATAATGAGATACATCCATTTGCCAAAGCATGTTAGGAACAAGTCCTCTAGGACTGACTCCTAGATGGGGAACAGGAAGGAAAGTGACACAAGCCTTACATTCTTTAACTATTTGTCTAGCTTGCTCTCTGGTGAGTTTGAACATCAATCGTAAGGAAGCCGCATTAAGATGATGTAACTCATGAGCCTGTTGAGCTTGAGCAATATTAGAAGGAGTAGCAATAGCAACAAGCCTAGTGGCTGTATCAGCAACCTGATTGCCAGCTGTTAAAGGCCCAGGAAGATTAGAGTGTGCTCGAATGTGTCCTAAAAAGAAAGGGGCCGTCCGCTGGCGAATGAGATGCTGACAATGACGAAAAAGATTTGTAGCTTCAGAAATATGCCCAATTATAGGAACAGTTTTTAAAATAGGTACAGCACGAACTATATATGCATTGTCAGTGTATATATTAAGAGGTGTATCAGGGAACATAGAGAAAACTGATATGATGGCAGACAGTTCCACCAGCTGTGTAGAGGTTTTATTAGTTTGAAATTGTACAACCTGATCATTCCAAGTGTAGGCTGCCGTTTCATTGGAAGAACCATCCATAAAAACCAACTAGGCAGTAGGTAAAGGCTGCAGGCTAGTAATGCATGGAAAAATGAAGGTATGCAGATTGCAAAATTGAATAAGCTTGTCAGGTGGGTAATGTTTATCTAAAACCCCTGAAAAATTAGCACAAGCTATTAGCCAAGTTTTTGAATTTTGAAGCAACCAGTTAATATGATCTCTGGTATAAGGCTGTACAATATGAAGAGGTTTTACACCAGAATATTTACGACTGTGATCCCGACCAATAATCATTAAGTCAGCTACTGCGTCATAATATGGAAGCAATACTCTTTTGGGGGAGGCAGGTAAATGTACCCACATAATAGGATGATCAGGCTCCTGCCAAAGAAGACCCATAGGTTATAATTGAGTATTAAAAATCATGAGCCATAAAGGCTTGCAATAATCTATATTGGTAACAAACTGATTAGCAATTGCTTCCTCAACTCTACGTAATGCAACTCTGATCTCCTCAGTAAGTTCTCTGGATGAAGTTGGCCTAGCATCCCCTTTAAGGATATCAAAGAGGGGCTTCAAGTCACCAGTAGTCAATTTCAAATAAGGACGTAGCCAATTAATATCACCCAATAGCTTTTGGAAATCATTCAAAGATAGTAATTTATCAAGTCTAAGAATAGCCTTTTGATTAGTTATCCTTTGTCCATCAAGTTGAAAACCTAAATAAGAGTAAGGATCTTGCATTTGCACCTTCTCAGGAGCAATTTGCAAACCCGCATCCAACAAATCAGATTTCAATTGAGCAAAACATTGCAACACCTCTTCTCCTGATGCACCTGCTATCAGGATATCATCCATATAATGAATTATGTACATGGAAGGCCAAAGACTTCTAGTATTTTGAAGAGCTGCAGCTACAAATTTCTGTAAGAAGGAGGGCGGTCACATTCTTGCCTCTCATGGCCATTTAATGATCTAGTCTCAGTTTTGCAAATCAACCCCTCTCTCTCAGACTCTGCGCCACCTGTATCTGAGGCTAGACAGGCATCTTCTGGTAAAAGAGGATAGATATGAATATGTTCTTTTTAGACTTTTGGGCATCCTCTTGATTTTCCTTTCCTTTAACTGACTCTAAGGACCTCCTTTTCATTTATCTAAAACCCCTGAAAAATTAGCACAAGCTATTAGCCAAGTTTTTGAATTTTGAAGCAACCAGTTAATATGATCTCTGGTATAAGGCTGTACAATATGAAGAGGTTTTACACCAGAATATTTACGACTGTGATCCCGACCAATAATCATTAAGTCAGCTACTGCGTCATAATATGGAAGCAATACTCTTTTGGGGGAGGCAGGTAAATGTACCCAGATAATAGGATGATCAGGCTCCTGCCAAAGAAGACCCATAGGCGATAATCGAGTATTAAAAATCATGAGCCATAAAGGCTGGCAATAATCTATATTGGTAACAAATTGATTAGCAATTGCTTTCTCAACTCTACGTATGGCAACTCTGGCCTCTTCAGTAAGTGCTCTGGGTGAGGTTGGATTTGCATCCCCTTCACATAACGATTTCCATTTGTGAAAGCAAATCTCTTTCCCCATAGGTTTACCGGTAAATAAGGAACTACAAAAGGCTTAATCAAACCTATAGGTTTACTGGTAAATAAGGGACCACAAAAGTCTTAATTAAACCAGAATTATTCATGGAATCTTTCCAAGTGAGAAATTTTGAGCTCTGTCTTGGATTTTGGCTCTGTCCTATACCTTTTAAATTGGTCAGAGTCTCAACTGTAGGCCAGGCTACGGGCTAGGTCTCAGCAAAAATAATAGTAACATCAGCTCCAGTATCGATGAGGCCATCGAATTTCTTTCCAAGGGGCTTTAAATCACCAGTGGTCAATTTTAAATAAGGATGTAACCAATTAATATCACCTAATAATTTTTGGAAGTCATTTAGGGTTTGTAGTTTATCAAGTCTAAGGATAGCCTTTTGATTAGTTATTTTTCGCCCATTAATTTGAAAACCCAAATAAGAGTAGGGATCCTGTGTTTGTACTTCTTTAGGGGCTATTTGTAAACCTGCGTCAAATAAATTCGATTTTAACTGAGCATAACATTGTAACACTGCTTCCCCTGATGCACCTGCTTTTATTTCCTCTGCTTTTTCCCTGCATGAGATGATTGGAATTAACCAGGGGTATTAGAATTATCTGAGCAATACATTCACCTTGTGGAATGGTGACTATATTGTCAGCAGTATGAGCTAAAATTTTTATTTCCCCAGTATAATCTTTATCAATTATCCCAGGTACAACGGATAGGCCTTTCAGAGCGGTACTACCGCACCCTAATATCAGCCCGCAAGTATTGGTGGGGAGTGGTCCATAAATTCCAGTCAGCCATTTTTTGAGGCAAAACCTTCCACTGGTATCTCTTTATAGGCTCTCTAAAATTAATAGAAGGAAGGCTAAAGGCAAAGCGTTTGTGATCCTTAGGATATAAGGGAATAGTGAAAAAATAGTCCTTAAGATCTACTATTATCTTAAAGTATTTTTGTGGTATAGCAACTGGCGAAGGCAAACCTGGCTGTAAAGTTTCTATGAGGACCATGGTAGCATTGACTGCTCTTAAGTCTTGCAATAATCTCCATTTTTCTGACTTCTTTTTAATAACAAATATGGGTGTATTTTACAGAGAACAAGTCTCTTCAATGCGCCCTGCCTCAAGTTGTTCCTGCACCAAATGAGTGGCTGCTGCCAACTTCTCTGCTGTAAGCGGCCATTGAGCTACCCAAACTGGATCATCCGATTGCCAGGTTATAGGATCCACGTAGTTCGGGGGTGCAGGACTGTCAATGGCTTCCATCATAAATTTCCCAAGCCATGCTTATCATTCTGGCCCTCATTTGGTATGGGGGATAATCTTCCATCCTCTCTCTTCCCTAATCCTTTGCCAGGGCTATAACCCTGTGCAAGCATCTGTGCAGTAACAACATCGTTTGGACTACACATCACAATTCCTCTTTGTGAAAGCAGATGGTCCATTTTCTTTCTTCCCTAATCCTTTGCCAGGGCTGTATGCCTGAGTAAGCATCTGTGCATTAACAACATCATTCGGACTACACATAACAATTCCCATTTGTGAAAGCAAATCTCTTCCCTATAGGTTTACTGGTAAATAAGGGACCACAAAAGTCTTAATTAAACCAGAATTATTCATGGAATCTTTCCAAGTGAGAAATTTTGAGCTCTGTTTTGGATTTTGGCTCTGTCCTATACCTTTTAAATTGGTCAGAGTCTCAACCATAGGCCAGGCTATAGGCCAGTTCTCAGCAGAAATATCTCCAGTATCAATGAGGCCATCAAATTTTTTTCCATCAAGCCATAAAGTCAACATAGGTTTTTTGTGAGTAATGGCTTGGATAGCAGTCTGAATTTGTGCGTAAAGTCCTGGGTCATATTGCATTTGTCGTTCATTAGTCCCATACTGACCTTCGCCTGTTAACATATCAAAATCCCATCCATTCCTAGCTTTCTGGTTTCTTCTAGCTGTCTGCTTACAATTCTCAAAATACTCTGATTTCCATAGCAAATAATCACCCCCACTGTGCCCCCACTAAGGACCGCCCTTACTAATGTATTCCAATCAATGGGAGTTAACCATTTTTCAGCCACACCTTCCAAGATTGCTAAGGTATACGGGGCTATGGCTCCATATTGAGACACGGCAGTCTTTAATTCTTTAATAAATGGAAATTCGAAACCCTCATCATGTCGCTATGCTTGCCTTTGGTCATCTACCGTTTCTGTCACAGGAAAAGCCTCCATGTATTGCTGCTGGCAGGAGCGAAATTGACTGCCCCAAAAGCTTGTTTCGGGGCCTGGGGCTAGCCCCTCCACCAGTTTCCCTGACGAGGAGATAAAGGTCTCCCTTCAATATCAGTCTTAGATCTCCAATCACTACAATTTAAGTGTTAATGATTGATACATTTCCTCTAGTTTAATTTGTTCCTGCAATTGTGCTATCTGTTCCTTCAACTCTGATCTAGGATCTATTGCTGCCATTATAGTTGGAGCAGGTGGTACATTGAAAGAAGGAGAGTGGTCACATTCTTGCCTCTCGTGGCCATTTAATGATCTAGTCTCAGTTTTGCAAATCAACCCCTCTCTCTCAGACTCTGCGCCATCCGTTTCTAAGGTTGGACAGACAACTTCTGGCAAAAGAGGATAAATATGAATATGTTCTTTTTTAGACTTTTGAGCATCCTCTTGATTTTCCTTTCCTTTAACTGACTCTGAAGACTCCTTCCTTAAATTTTTAGGAGAATCCTCATCTTCAAGGGAAATTAAGTCAGGCTCATCCTTGGGAATTTCCCTCTGATTTCCATAACAAATAATCACCCCCACTAAGGACTGCCTTTACCAATGTATTTCAGTCAGTAGAAGTTAGCCATTTTTTAGCCTCACCTTCTAAGATAGCCAAGGTATATGGAGCTGTAGCTCCATACTGTGACATGGCAGTCTTTAATTCTTTGATTAGTGGAAATTTAAGTCCTGTATGATGTAACCATGCCTGCCTCTGATCATCTACTGTTTTCGTTACGGGAAAAACCTCCATATGGGAGGGAAGTCTATCAGGTTCATTAAAATTCTCTTTATATGAGTGAAGGCTGGGCCCCCTGGGGGCTGGGTGAGTTCTTTCTCTATCTGCAACAGCCTCACTACCTCTTCCTGTTCTAAGCTTTTGTAATTTTAAGTATCAGCGACTAATTCATCTCTTCTAGCTTAATTTGTTTGAGTATCAGTGACTGATGTATTTCCTCCAACTTAATTTGTTCCTGCAACTGTTCTATCTGTTCCCTTGATTCTGATCTAGGATCTATCGCCGCTATGATAGTTGGAGCAGGCGGTACACTATAGGAAGGAGCGCGGTCACATTCTTGCCCCTCGTGGCAGTTAATGATCTAGTCTCAGTTTTGCAAATCAACCCCTTTCTCAGACTCTGCGCCATCTGCATCCGAGGTTAGGCAGACAGCTTCTGGTAAAAGAGGATAAATACGAATATGTTCTTTTTTAGACTTTTGGGCATCCTCTTGATTTTCCTTTCCTTTAACTGACTATAAAGACTCTTTAAATTTTTAGGAGACTCCTCATCTTCAAGGGAAATTAAGTCAGGCTCATCCTTGGGAATTTCCCTCAACTCTGACTTAGAACTATTTTTAAAAATCTCTTCAGCCCGGGCAATCGCTGCCACTACTGGTTCATGTTCATATCTCCTATCTATTAATTCTTTTATTAGATTCCAATAAGAAAAAGCAGTAACAGGGACCTTTCCAGGCCCAAACACTGTATAAAAATCTTGTAATGCATCTCCTACTATTTTCCATCTCTTTGTATCTATGACCCCTTCTTGGGGAAACCAGGGACAAATATCCTTTACAAAATCAAAGAAATGAAATAAATCCTCAGTTTTAACCTTTACTCCTCTTGCCTGCAGAGCTTCTCTTAACTGTATCACATAAATCTGATGCTGACTTAATTCTTGCCCCATGATTGAACGACCAACTTACCTTCGGCTCGGTCGCAGCAGGCTCCCGCGGCGTCTCTGAATTATTTGAGTGGGTGCACACCACTTTTTCTTCCGTCGTGTCTCTCACACTGTACCCAGTATCCAGGCCCCACGTTGGGCGCCACTCTGCGGGAGGCCACTCCGCAGCATGACTCGGTCCCAACCCGCAGAAACTGCCACAAAGTACCTGGATTGGGGAGTGGGGACATGGATGAGGCAAGCGGAAGAGAAATGGAGACAAGACAGGGCTCTGATCAAGTCTCGTTTATTAAAGCACAAGCATGAATTTAAATAGAGAATGAGAACAAAGAAGTAAAGAGTGAGTAATCAAACCGGTCAGAACACAGGGGCCCTGACATACTCTAAGGGAGGAATCTACTGATGAACGGAGAACAGGGCTATTTACTGGAAAGGAGAACAAGGCCGCAGGCCAAGGTTGTGGGCCCATGTGGAAAGGTCACCAACTCAGGTCTGCCAGCAGCCCCGAAAAATGGCTGAGCCTCAGGCTCCCAAGAAACACCCTTTCCTGACCTCTGTAGACATTGCACACATCACTTCCATACATGCACACAAACCCCTCATACACATAAAAATAAATAAGCTGGGCATGGTGGCGCATGCCTTTAGTCCCAGCACTCTGGAGGCAGGGGAAGGCGGATCTCCGTGAGTTCAAGGCCAGCCTGGTCTACATAGTGAGTTCCAGGACAGCTGGGGCTACAGGGAGACCCTGTCTCAAAAAGACCAGAAATAAATAAATAAAATATATAAAAATTTGAAAGAAAATGAAAAATGCCTAAAAAAAGAATACATCTTAGTAGACTAACTGATATCAATGAGGCTGGAAAATGGACTCTTGATCTATGTGTACTATTCCATCATGTGAGCATGTTTCTTTTGACAGTGCATCATATACTCACTGAATAGATACTAAAATGCTGTCCCTACTTTCTGGGTGTTTCTGGTCCATTTCATTAAAGACACAATTGTAGGGGCTAGAGAGATGGCTCAATGATTAATGACCTGTGTTTGATTCCCAGCACCCACATGGTGGCCAACAACTGTCCATAACTCCAGTTCCAGGGGATCTGACACCCTCTCTGACCTCCATGGGCATTGTACAACACGGGTGCACTTACATGCAGGCAGTGCATTCATAGACACAAAAATAATAAAATACTTGTTAAAAAAGAATTGTAAACAAGGAAAATGTGTTAGGTATTATTCTAGATATAGACAAGGTGTTGAAAAAATACAAAGAACTCTCCCTGGAAGACCTTTGAAAAGCTTAGCAGTGGGGCAAGCAACTGTCCTCAGGTTGCAGAGGATAAGTTCATCAACAAAAAAATGGGGAAGAACATTCCAGAAGAACAGCATTTGCAAAAAAAAAGAAGTAGAAAATTAAGGAAAACATAGTTAAAGAAGGAGGCCGCCATAAAGACAGATCTTGCAGAGAGTAGGTCTCCGCAGGTACTTTGTATTTGTTTTTTGATAGTGAGGATTGAACTTACAGCCTTGTGCCTGCTGGGAAAGTACCTGTCGTTGAGCCGTATCTCTAGCCCTGTTTTCCTGTTTTGTTTCTTTTTGTTTATCATTATTGTGTGTCTGTAGATGTATGTGAATGGAGTCATGTGCCAGCCAGCACGTGTGTAGAGGTCAGAGGACAACTTTGCAACATCTGTTCTCTTTCCACTTTTTTTTTCTTTTTTTTGTCTTTTTGAGACAGGGTCTCCCTGTAGCCCCAGCTGTCCTGGAATGCACTATATAGACCAGGCTGGCCTTGAACTCACAGAAATCCTCCTGCCTCTGCCTCCCAAGTGCTGGGATTAAAGGCGTGCGCCACCATGCGC
>NW_008350771.1:1311496-1315160 GCF_000622305.1 Nannospalax galili
TTCCACTTTTTTTTTTCTTTTTTTTGTCTTTTTGAGACAGGGTCTCCCTGTAGCCCCAGCTGTCCTGGAATGCACTATATAGACCAGGCTGGCCTTGAACTCACAGAAATCCTCCTGCCTCTGCCTCCCAAGTGCTGGGATTAAAGGCGTGCGCCACCATGCGCAGCTGCTCTTTCCACTTTTATGTGGGTTCCAGGGATCAAACTCAGGTTGTCAAGTTTATGCAACAAGTGTTTTTACCCACTGAGCCATCTCCTCAGTCTCCATCCCCCCTCAGATATAGGGTCTCACCTCTATAACTTAGGAACTCAGGCTGGCCTCAAACTGGAGATAGTTGTTCTCTGCAGCCTCCCTAGTGCTTGGATCACAGTGATACTGGGGATTTAACCCAGGGCTTCAAGCATAGTAAGAACAGGCTCCACTACAAAGTTATACCTTGAGCCCCTCAAGGTTGTCTGTCTGTCTGTTTGAAACATGGTCACTGTGAGTTCCTAGCCAGCCTGGAATATAGAACAAAATAAACAACAAAAAAAACTGGAGGATGGGGGGGCAGGAAAAGGAAGTTGGGAGAGCCACCATGGTGGTGAATACCTGTAATCTTAAGGCTAGGGAAGTGGAGACGGGAAGATCAGAAATTCAAGGCCAGCCTAAGCTACAGGAGACCCAGGCAAGAGAGTGGAGCCTCATGCATGGCAAAGCCGGAGCTTGTGAGCTCTGAGGCATCTTACACTGGGAAGAAAATAACAGTGTCTCTCCCTCATAGTTGATGCAAAAGCAGTTTGCTAAATTTCTCCACAAGCACGATTTGGAGTTTATATATTACAAGCACCAACTTTGGTGGTGTCAAAATGGTTGGTTGACCATTTTGAGATTTCTTTCTTTTTAAAAAATACCTTTTATTTTTAATTATGTTTTTGCACATAAATGCCATGTCCGCAGGAGCTAGAAGAGGGCGCAGGATCCCTTGAAGCTGGTGTTGTGGGCAACTGTGATCTGCCTGATGTGGACATGGGTGCTGGGAATTGAACTCTCATCCTCTGGAAGAGTAGCCAGTGCTCTAAACTGCTGAGCCATCTCTCCAGCCCCTGAAATGTTTTAAGTTTTGTGGCATTCAGCTTCTGTCTGTCTGCAGGCTTTAAAGTCTGAAAAGAGGGCCAGGGATTTGGTCTATCAGGTAAATGTGCTTGCCACTAAGCATGAGGAACTGAGTTCTAGCTCCAGGATCCACATAGTGAAAGAGGGGAACAGACACCCTTAAGTTATCTTCTGACTTCCACAAGAGAGGCATGGCACACCCAAGTGTTTGAGCCCTTGAGCATGCAAACACAATAAATAAACTTATTTATTGTTTTATTTAATTAAAAAAATCTGAAAAGGCCAGGTGTGGTTGCACATACCTGTAATCTGAGCACTCAGGAGGCAGAGGCAGGAGGACCTCTGGGAGTTCAAGGTCAGCCTGGCCTTCATATCAAGTTCCAGACCAGGCAGGGCTACATAATGAGACCCTGTCTCAAAAAAAAAAAAAAATGTCTGACCGGGTGTGGCGGTGTACGCCGGTAGTCCTAGCACTTGGGAGGCAGAGGCAGGCAGATCTCTGAGTTCAAGGCCAGCCTGGTCTACATAGTGAGTTCTAGGACAGGTGGGGCTATAGGAAGACCTTGTCTCAAAAAAGACCAAAAAAAAGGAAGCTGCAATTAGCTCAGTGGCAAACACTCGCCTAACATTTATGTGGCCCTGGGTTCAATCCCTAGGACAAGAAAAAAGTGACTACTCGAGTATGGTAGCTTACACCTGTAGTCCAAACTCAGAAGGCTGAGGCAGGTGGATTGCTGTGGGCTTGAGGTCAACCTTGGTTACACAGTGAGTGCCAGAATAGCCTGGGTTATTGTATAAAAGCCTGTCTCAAAGAACCAAACACTATGACCCACACTTCTAATTCCAGCACTCTGGAGGTGGAGGCAAAGGAAAGGGTCTCTCACTAAACCTGGAGCTCATCAATTTGGCCAGGCCAGCCCTGTCTCAAAAAGACCAAAAAAAAAAGTCTGAAAAGAGCATGTTAGCAGCTGGTCAAGGTGGCTCATGCCTTTAATCCCAGCACTTAGGAAGTAGAGGCAGGTGGATCTTTGTGTTTGAGGCCACCCTGGTCTACATAGTGAATTCCAGACCACAGCCAGGGCAGCACAATGAGACCTTGTCTCAAAAAACAATAACTGCACAAAAATTCAATGAAAAATATATATTGAAGGGGCTGGAGAGACGGCTCAGTGGCTAAGAGCATTGACTGCTCTTGTTGAGCCACATGGCAGCTCACAGCTTTCTGTAACTCCAGTTCCAGGGAATCCAACACCCTCTTCTGACCTCCTTGGGCATTGCATGACGGCAGGTGCACTTACATACATGCAGATAATATACTCATACACATAACATAAAAATAATAAAATACTTTAAAAATCAGCAATGTGTTGACATACTCTAAACTATTGCAGATGGGAACAAAATGAGGTGTAATAAGTAAAGGGCCCAGGGTGATAAAGGGAAAAGTCCAGTGAAGGAAGAGGCTCACACCTCTAATCCTAGTACTTCAGAGGCAGAGGCCACCGGACTGCCACAGTTTGACATAAGCCTGGTCTACATAGAGTGTTCCAAGTTTGCCACAGCAAGACTGTCCCTCCAAAATCAAAAATCAAACACAAATGAAGGAACCAAGAAGTGTTGGTTTGGTAATTTGGAGAAAAAAACAGAGTCTGGATTTGTGGAGTCTCAGGTGCTGCTGGGACACTGTGTCCAGGGAAAATTGGATGGACTGAGATTTGAGATCTGTCATACAGATGGGACCACCAAAGCCAAGAATGAATGAGATCACCCAGCAGAATACCCACACCGAGAGCAGAAGTCCGAGAGCAGAGGTCCAAGTTTGCAAAACACCAAGACTTGAGGAACCTGCAGAACCAGCTAGAACATTTGGAAAGGTTGGTACCTGGGCAGAGGGAGAGAGGGAGTCCACAGAGCAGGCAGCAAGTTTCTAGGAGGATGATGTCAACAGTGTCAAGACACTGCAGAGAACTCTGGAAAAGAAAAGGAGAAGCCCTTGGGTTGAGCATCTGAGAGGTCATTGCTGATCCTGATGGGGTGCAGTCCCCTCTGAGGCTGGGGAGAAGGCTAGACTGCAGAGGGTCAGGTAATAAATGGAGGACATGAAACTGGAGAGATGGCTCGGTGGCTAAGAGCGCTGACTGCTCTTACAGAAGACCCAGGTTGGATTCCCGGCACCCACATGGTAGCTAAGAGCCATCTGTAACTCCAGTTCCACGGGCATTGCACAACATGGGTGCACTTACATACATGTAGGCAATACACTCATACACATTAAATAAATAATATTAAAATAAATAGAGGAAGCCAGGCTCAGTGGTGCATGCCTTTAATCCCAGCACTTGGAAGGCAGAGGCAGGTGGATCTCTGTGAGTTCAAGGCCAGCCTGAGCCTGATCTACATAGTGAGTTCCAGGCCAGCTGGGACAATAGGGAGACCCTGTCTCAGAAAAAACTAAATAAATAAATAAATAAATAAATAAATAAATAAATAAATAAACCAATACCCCCCAAAACAAAATAATGATAGTAACAGATCATAACCCATGGAATAAGAATCCATTTTGTGCCAG
>NW_008350771.1:1315460-1319554 GCF_000622305.1 Nannospalax galili
GAACTCACTATGTAGACCAGGCTGGCCTTGAACTCACAAGGATCTGCCTGCCTCTGCCTCCCAAGTGCTGGGATTAAAGGCGTGTGCCACCACGCCGGGCATGATTTATTTATTTTTTAATGTGTATGCATGTAGTGCCTGTATCTAGGTAAGTGCACCCATGTCATTCAATGCTTGGGGAGGACAGAAGAGACTGACAGAGTCCCTGGAACCTGAGTTACGGACATTGTTAGCGGCCATGTGAGTGCTGGGACATGAACCCGGGTCTTCTGCAAGGGCAGCCAGTGCTCTTAACTGCTGAGTCAGCGCTCCAGCCTGGTTTGTTTTGGTTTTAAGAGGAAAGTGAATTTTTTTTCTTTTTTTTCCCCAGTTAATTGCTTTTCTTGTAATTAAACTGTATTAGTCAGGGTTCTCTGACGTGGTGGCGCACACCTTTAATCACAGCACTCGGGAGGCAGAGGCAGGCGGATCTCTGTGAGTTCAAGGCCAGCCTGGTCTACGTAGTGAGTTCCAGGACAGCTGGGACTACAAGGAGACCCTGTCTCAAAAAGACCCCCCCAAAAAAGAAACAACCCGTAGTCCAACAATGGCTGCACCACCCTGGAGAGGTTGAGAATTCAATAGTTGTTCAGTCCATGAGGTTGGATGTCTCAGTTGTCCCAATCTGGGACTGAAGGGGCTGAAGGACAGTTCGTAGCCACCATGTGAGTGCTGGGAATCAAACACAGGTCCTCTGAAAGAGCAGTCAGTGCTCTTAACTCCTGAGCCATCTCTCCAGCCCCAAAAATCCACTTCCATTTATATCTGACATGTTTCCAATATTTTTTCTATGCATTTTCCCCATTTACCTTCATGATTAATTATAAATGCACAATTCCATCTTATGCTTATTTTTAGTTCATGAACCACTGTTTCTTAAACATTAAAGAGATGTTATTATACTATTGTTTTCATTTGGTTTTGTGGTACGGTGATTGAACCCAGGGCTTGGTGTTTGCTAAATCAGTAGCACTTCACCCCAGAGCCACATTCCCAGCCCCCTTATTTTCTTCTTTTTTTTTTTTTTTTTGGTTTTTTTGAGACAGGGTCACACTGTAGCCCCAGCTGTCCTGGAACTCACTATGTAGACCAGGCTGGCCTTGAACTCACAGAGATCTGCCTGCCTCTGCCTCCCGAGTTCTGGGACTAAAGGTGTGTGCCACCACGCCCGGCTAGCCCTCTTATTTTCTGCAAAATAAAGGATGTTTGGAGCCCAGCCTGATGGCCCAGGCCTGCAATCCCTGCTATTCAGGAGGTTGAGGAATGAAGATCACAAATTCAAGGTCTGCTTGGGCTGCACAGTGAGTTCCAGGCCAGCCTGGGCAACTTAGCAAAGCCATATTTGAATATAAAAAGGCGGGGGAGAGGGCAGAGAGATGGCCCAGTAGTTAAGGGCGTGTTCTGCTTTTGCAGAAGACCTGAGTTTGGATCCCAGAATCCATGTCAGGCAGCTCAGCTCACAACCACTATAACTCCAGCTTCAGGGATGTCCTTTTCTGGCCTCCACAAGCACCTGCATACACATGTACACATACACACATAAACACACACATAGATGCATAAATAATAAATTTCTTTTTTTTTTTTGTCTTTTTGAAGCAGGGTCTCTCTATAGCCCCAGCTGTCCTGGAACTCACTATGTAGAGCAGGCTGGCCTTGAACTCACAGAGATCTGCCTGCCTCTGCCTCCCAAGTGCTGGGACTACAGGTGTGCGCCACCACGCCCAGATTAAAAATATTTTTTAAGTAGAAAAAGGACTGGAGAGAGAGCTCAGTGGCATGTATGAAATTTCAGTGTCTAGCCTCAGTAACCCTCCTCTCCCCACCCACACACATGCACACAAAGGAAGGAAAGATAACTTGGGTGCCCAGTCTAGTTCTGTCCTACTCCCCAGCATCCTTGGTTCTCTGATTTGCTGAGCAATTTAGTTTAGGAGATGATTTTGTTCCTTTTACTGAATTAGCAAGTTGAAAAGGAAGGGCCAATTTTTCTGAAGGAGCAACAATCTCTCTGTTACTATCTCTCTGTGGGATAGCGAAAACATCCCAGGCCCCCTTGGGGAGATTAAGGATGTAAACTGAACACTAGCCTTCCTTGGGTGCAAGCCAGTTTGTCAATAGTCAAGAGCCTGAGGTTCCCACCCAGGCCTGCTGGGAGCTTGCTAATCTCTAGAAACTGCCAACACTTTGGATTTCGCCACCTTAACAGGCCCTGTTACTACTTTATAGGGAGAAGTTAAGCAATTTTCCCAAGCTCGCACATCTGTGTAACAGCTGGGTGGGCTCTGAATATGAGCGGTTGCCCTCTGGAACCCATGCTCCTAATTACCCATCCACTGGGAACTGCTGTCCCTGTCTGCACAGGGAAACAGTTTAAAATGTTTATATCAGGGCCACTCTAGATGAATCCAGCCAGAAACTTTGGAGGTAGGACTCAGATATGAATGTTCTGGGCTTACCAATCTGCTCTTAACCTCTGAACCATTTCTCCAGTCTAATCAGTGTAATTTTTAAATCAAATGATTTATTTTCATGTATATGAGGTTTTTTTTGTTTGGTTGGTTGTCTTTTTTTTGGTCTTTTTGAGACAGGGTCTCCCTGTAGCCCCAGCTGTCGGAACTCACTATGTAGACCAGGCTGGCCTTGAACTCGCAGAGATCTGCCTGCCTCTGCCTCTGCCCTGCCTCCTGAGTGCTGGGACTAAAGGCATGTGCCACCATGCCCAGCATGTATGAGTGTTTTGACTTCATATCTGTAAGTACCCACGTGTGTACAATATCCATGGAGGCCTGAAACTAGAGTTACAGATGGTTGTTAGCTGCCATATGGGTGCTGGGAACTGAATCTGGGTCCTCTACAAGAGCAGCCACTGTACTTAACCACAGAGCCATCTCCCCATCCCCAATCTATCTCATTTTTGTTTTGTTTGGACATAGGATCTCCCTAAGCTCCCCCAGGCTAGGCTCAAACTCCTGGGCACAAGTGATCCTTCTGCCTCAGCCTCCTGGTACCTGGAAAAACTAATGTACTTATCAATACGTTCTTTAGGGTATATTTTATTCATTATTGTTATTTTAAAATATTTTATTTATTTATTTTTCAATTTTGTGTGTATGAGTGTATTGATTGCATGTCTGTAAGTGTATGCAATACCCGCAGAGGTCAGAAGAGGGCACTGAATCACTTGGAACTAGAGTTATGGATACTTGTTAGCTGCCATGTGGGTGCTGGGAATCAAACTCTGCTCCTTTGTAGGAGCAGTCAGTGCTCTTAACTGCCAAACCATTTCTTCAGCCTCTTATTTATTATTATTATTATTATTATTATTATTATTATTATTATTATTATTCATTTTTACTTATTTATTTATTTTTTGTCTTTTCGAGACAGGGTTTCCCTGTAGCCCCAGCTGGCCTGGAACTCACTATGTAGACCAAGCTGGCCTCACAGAGCTCCACCTGCCTCTGCCTCCCTAGTGCTGAGATTAAAGGCATGTGCCACCATGCCCCCAGCTTATTATTTTTATTTTATGTGTATTGCCAGTATGTATGTAAATGTACCTGTGTTGTACAATGCCCATGGAGGTCAGAAGAGGGCATCAGATCCCCTTGAACTGGAGTTATGAACAGTTGTTAGCCGCTGTGTGGGTGCTGGGAATTGAGTCTGAGTTCTGTGCAAGAGCAGCCAGCACTCTTAACCACTGAGCAATCTTTCCAGCTCCTTGATTTTTTTTTTTTTTTTTTTTTTTTTGTTCTTTTTGAGACATGGTCTCTCTGTAGCCCCAACTGTCCTGGAACTCACTATGTAGACCAGGCTGGCCTTGAACTGACAGAGATCCCCCTGCCTTTACCTCCCGAGTGCTGGGAAGTCGTGCGCCACCATGCCCCGCCCAAGTTGCAGCATTTTTACTCTTTCAACCCAAAGCAAGTTGTCTTGAAATGTACAACTCTTTTTTTTTTTTTTTTTTTTTTTTTTTTTTTTTTTTTTTAAAAAAAAAAAAAAAAAAAAAAAAAAAAAGAGGACGATAAATCTTTCACTGTGATATATCAAAATAA
>NW_008350771.1:1322639-1331304 GCF_000622305.1 Nannospalax galili
GGAACTCACTATGTAGACCAGGCTGGCCTTGAACTCACAGAGATCTGCCTGCCTCTGTCTCCCAAGTGCTGGGATTAAAGTTTTTTGTTTTGTTTTTTTTTCTAAACAGGGACTCACATTTCCCAAGATGGCCTAGAACTCGATACATAGCCAAAATGACTGTATCTTTGATCTTCCTGTCTCTACCTCCCAGGTGCTGGGATTACAGGCATGTGCCACCACACCTGGTTCATTTGTGGCTGGGGCTCAAACCCAGGGCTTTATGGATGCTAGGTAAGCACTCCACATACTGAGCAACCTCGGAGGGTTTTTTTTTTTTTTTTTTTTCTTTTTTTTTTTTTTAAGTTTCTTTTGAGGCATAGAGACTCATTATGTAGCACAGGCTGGTCTTAAATTCATTATCCTCCTATAAATATATTTTTTAAATTTTTTTATTTTTTTGTCTTTTTGAGACAGGGTTTCCTTGTAGCCCCAGCTGTCCTGGAACTCATTATGTAGACCAGGCTAGTCTTGAACTCACAAAGATCTGCCTGCCTCTGCCTCCAAGTGCTGGGATTAAAGGTGTGTGCCACCACACCCAGCTTAAATTTTTTATTTTATGTGTATGTGTGTGCTATGGGTGTTTGGGTGTCCTGGGAGGCCCAAAGAGAGGCATTGGATCCTCTGGAGTTACAGGCAGTTGTGAGCCCATTGACATGGGTGCTGTGAACCAAACTTAGGTCCTCTGCCAAGAGCCATCTCTCCAGTCCCCCCCCCCCCCGGTTTTTGTTTTTCTTTTTTTGTCTCTTTGAGACAGGGTCTCCCTGTAGCTCCAGCTGTCCTGGAACTCACTATGTAGACCAGACTGGCCTCGAACTCACAAAGATCCGCCTGCCTCCATCTCCCAAGTGCTGGGATTAAAGGCGTGTGCCAGTCCCTTTTTTAGGGTCTCACTATCCCTGGCTGGTCTGGAACTTGATATATAGACCAGGCTGGCCTCAAACTCACAGAGATTAAAAGATTATCTACCTTGTCCAGCAGATATCTATTTTTTTTTATTAATTTGTTTAACAAATATTAATGTCTCTGTAATCCCAACACTTGGGTAGGTTGATACAGGAGGAATTTGAGGCCAGCCTGGGCTACATAGTGAGCTCTAGGACAAACTGTGAGACTCTGTCTAAAAAAACAAAACCTGGAGCTGGAGAGATAGCTCAACAATTAAAGAGTACTGGCTGCTCTTGCAGAGGACCTAGGTTCAGTTCCCAGCACCCACAAGGCAGCCAACTACCATCTGTAACTTCAGTTTCAGGGGATCTGATCCCCTCTTCTGGCCTCTGCAAGCATTGCAAGTACACTCATGAGGCAAAACACTCAAACACATAAAATAAAAATAAGTGGGATGTGATGGCACACACCTTTAATCCCTGTACTCAGTTCAAGGCCAGCCTGTTCTACATTGCCGGTTCCAGGCCAGCTGGGGCTACAGGGAGACCCTGTCTCAAAAAGACCAATTAAAAAAATTTATTTTATTTTATGCGTACAAGTGTTTTGCCTGGATGTATGCAAGTGCACCACGTGTACAGTATCTGTGGGGGTCAGAAAAGGGTGTCAGATTTGCTAGAACTGGAGTTTCTGCAGTTGTGAGCTGTCATGTGGGTGGCGGTCCTCTGCAAGAGCTTTTAACCACTGAGCCATCTCTCCAGCTTCCTTAACTTTCTCTTGACTTGCTTTCTTCTGTCCCTCTGCTGCTCACACTGATTTTCTTTCCTTCCTTCCTTCCTTCCTCCCTCCCTTCCTCCTTCCTTCCTTCTTTCCTCCATTCCTTCTTCCCTCCCTTCCTCCCTCCTTCCCTTCCTTCCTTCCTTCCTCCATTCCTTCTTCCCTCCCTTCCTCCCTCCTTCCCTCCCTCCCTCCCTCCCTCCATCTCTCCCTGCCTTCCTCCTTCTCTCCTTCCTCCCAAGTCCTTCTTTCCAGTGCTAGGAATCACATTCAGTACCTTGTAAATGCTAGGCAAGCTCTCTACCACTGGACCACACCACATCCCCAGCCCTCCACAGGGCCTTCTCTATGTTCCTCAAACATATGGACCCCACAACCTTCACACATAGTTTCCCCATGCTTGGGACGCTCTAATAGATCTTCAGATCCTCCTTTCTAGGCCCCAGATCTTCCTTGTTCTCTCTGGGACTGCATTCCCCTCTTGGACACTCTCTCCCACAGCTCCTTTACCTTAACCCATACCTGACACTTCTCCTTCCTGGCTGTGTCTGCTTGCCCTCAACATTACATAACCTGAGAGCAAGGACAGCTTTATATTATACGTAGAGGACACCCTGGTCCGTAGAGAACACTCAAAATAATCTCGCTTAAAAACTGCTGCCCTTTGGTTTCTCCCTCCCCACCCCCACAGCTTGCCTCTCCTTCTGTATCATCCATATTCTCAGAAACCAGAAACCACTAACAGATGGAACGTGAATCAGAAAAGGAGGCAGAGACAGAAAGAGAGAAGTTCTGCCAGTTAGTGAAAAAAAGAAAAACAAATCTAGGAGGAATGCAGATGGAGGCAGGTGAGTCACTGCCTCCCCTACCCCAGCCCCAGCCTCGTCCACAGTCCAGCACCAGGACCAAAGCAAAAGGCCGGCTTCCGGTTTAGGAGTCAAGGTCAGACTCAAGTCCTGCTGACTCTGTATTTCTGAACAAGCCTCTGCCTCGGGCTCAGTATCATGTAGAAAAGGGAGATGGAAAGGCACCTCCGTCATATCTATGTGTGTTTAGGGGGCTGTGAAGAGAAAAATGAGGCACTCCACACATATAAAAGGACTTAGAACAGTGTCTAGAAGGTGGTGAGCACTCAAGAAATGCCAGTTATTGCCAGGTGTGGTGGCGCACGTCTTTAATCCCAGCACTTGGGAGGCAGAGGCAGGCAGAGCTCTGTGAGTTCAAGTCCAGCCTGGTCTACATAGTGAGTTCCAGGACAGCTGGGGCTACAGGGAGACCCTGTCTCAAAAAGACCGAAAAAAAAAAAGAAATGCCAGCTATTAATGACTATTAATAATCAGCTGGACTTATCACCCACCCACCTTACAGTGCTCAGTGCCCATGCAGTGCTGCCTCAGCTGGCCAATGGAACTTTAGTTAAGGCCATCTATGGGCCTGTCCCCTCACTTACGATGGGGACCATTAGTAGCTACACTTAGGAGCACTATGTGGGTCCTTTCATACATACAGTTTTGTCCACTGGAGTGTATGCTCCTTGAACCACCTCCCACCTCCCAGCTCAGTGCCAGCAACAATCAAAGGCCATAGGACCCAAATCCTTCCATCTTTCCTTTTTTTTCCTTTCTCTTTCACAGGGGGGTGTCTTTTTGAGAAAGGGTCTCCCTGTAGCCCCAGCTGTCCTGGAACTCACTATGTAGAGACCAGGTTGGCCTGGATCTCACAGAAATCTGCCTGCCTCTGCCTCTTGAGTGCTGGGAATAAAGGTGTGCACCACTGCACCTGGTTTCTTTTATTTTTTGGTAATGTGGTTGAAAATCGGGGCCTTTTTAGGGTTTTTTATTATTATTATTATTATTACTATTTTATGTGTATGAGTGTATTGCTTGCATGTTGGTAGGTGCACCCTGTCATGCAGTGCCCATGGAGGTCAGAAGATATTTGATTCCCCGGGAACTGGAGTTACAGATGGCTGTTAGCTGCCATGTGGGTGCTGGGAATTGAACCTAGGTCCTCTAGTACTCTTAAATGCTAAGCCATCTCTCCAGCCCTTATTATTTTTATTTTTTGTATATGAGTGTATTGCCTGAATGTATGTTAAGTGCATTCCTGTTGTGCAGTGCCCATAGAGAATAGAAGAGGGAATTGGATCCCCTAGAGCTGGAGTTAATGACAGTTGTTAGCCTCTATGTGGGTGCTGGGAATCGAACCCAGGTCCTCTGCAAGAGTAGCCAGTGCTCTTCACCCTTGAGCCATCTCTCTAGCCCCAAGAGAGATTTTCTTTATTTATTATTTTTATTTTATTTTATTATTTTAATATTTTAATATTAATATTTTAATATTTTATTTATTATTTTAATATTAATATTTTGTTTATTATTTTTATTTTATGTGTATGAGTGTATTGCCTGCATGTATATGAGTGCGCCTGTGTTGTATACAATGCCACAGAGGTCAGAAGAGGGCTTTGGATTTCCCCTGAAACTGGAGTTAAGTATGCGGTTGGTAGCTGCCATGTGGGTGCTGGGAATTGAGCCCGGGTCCTCTGCAAGAGCAGTCAGTGCTCTTAACCGCTGAGCCAATTCTCCAGCGCCAAGAATTATTAATTGAATTATTTGTAGCAGGAAGAGCCACCCTAAATGTGGGCATTGCCTTCTGGTAGCAGCCCATATAAAAGGCCATAGCAGAAGAAAGCTTTTGCTTTTTGCCTGCCTGCCTTCTCTCTCACTGGAGAGTTCCTCTTGAGAGTTCTCAGATTCCGATGTAGACTGAAGATTAGCACACCTCCAGGAATCCATCAGGCTTTCAGCGCCAGACTGGGACTGCTGAGACTTCCAGCCTTACAGACGAAGCAACTGCAGGATTCTGAGCCTCGTCAGTGTGGCGCAGCCATTGTTGGACATATTCATTTGATCAGCTCTGTACCTTTAGAGAACCCTAATATACCTAGCTAGCCTGGAGCTCAATATGGCCTCGAATGTATCAAGATACTCCTGCCTCAGGACTGGAGAGATGGCTCAATGGTTAAGCAGTTAAGAACACTGGTTGTTCTTGCAGAAGACTTGGGTTCAAACCCCAGCACCCACATGGCAGCTAACAACTGTCCGTAACTCCAGTTCCAGGGGATCTGACGGCCTCCTCTGTCTTCCGTGGGCATTGTACCACACAGGTGCACTTACCTACATGCAGGCAATACACTCATACACATAAAATAAAAATAATAAATAAAAGATATTTTTAAAAAAGATACTCCTGCCTTAAGTTTTGGCTTTTTGTGATACAAGGTCTCGCTCCATAGCCCTGGCTGGCCTGAAGCTATGGTGCTCTGTCTATTTAAACCTTTTCAGTGCTGAGATTACATGCATGCACCACATCTGGATTCTAGTCATCTGTTGATGGAAACTTTGGTTGTTTAAAGCTGTTGTACGTGATAAATAGTATCTAAGCCTCTGCTCTTGATTCTTTGGGAATATGCTAGATAAAAGAATTACTAGATCATAATTCCAGGTCCACTTTTTTTTTTCACTTGGGATTGAACTCAGGCCTTCATGCATGGTAGGTTATCATTCTACCACTATGGAAAGCATTGTGGAGAACTCTTAAAAAACTAAAAATAAGCTGGGCATTGTGGCACAGGCCTTTAATCCCAGCATTCAGGAGGCAGAGGCAGGCAGATGTCTGTGAGTTCAAGGCCCTTCTGTAATTCCCAGTACCCAACAACCATCCATAACTCCACTTCCAGGGGGTTCCAACACCCTCTTCTGACCTCCACAAGCACTGCATGACATGGGTGCACCTACCTACATGCAAGCAATACACTCATACACATAAGATAGAAAAATAAAAAATGAATCTACCATATGATCTGGTTATACCATTCCTTGGCATATACCCAAAGGACTCATCCTACTACAGAGATACTTGTACATCCATACTTGTACGCTCCATGCTTAAGTTTTGAGGCACTGACATACTGTTGTACACAGTGGCTGCACCATCTTACATGCCGACAGCAATGAACTCTGGCTACTTTCTGGTGATTGAATATTGGGCCTCAGCATGCCAAGTACATGTCCTACTACTGGGCTAGCCCACCCAGCCTTCTGATATTTTTTAGACAATACTATCCTAATGGGTCTAAAGTGGTATCTGACTGTAGATTTTTTTTTTATGTGTATGAGTGTATTGCCTGCATGTAGGTAAGTGCACCCATGCCATGCAATGCCTGCGAGGACAGAAGAGGCTGTCGGATTCCCTGGAACTGGAGTTACGGACAGTTGTTAGCTGCCATGTGGGTGCTAGGATTCAAACCCGGGTCTTCTGCAAGAACAACCAGTGTTCTTAACTGTTGAGCTATCTTTCCAGCCCATGACTGTAGATTTTTATTCTGTGTATGAGTGTTTTTCCTTCGTGCATGTGTGTGCACTGTATGCATACCTGGTACCCTAGGAGACCAGAAAAGGGCCTCGGATCCCATGTTGCTGGAGTAACAGGTGCACCAAGTAGGTGCTGGGAACTGAACCCAGGGCCTCTACAACAGCAGCAAGTGCTTCTAACTGCTGAGCCATCTCTCTAGCCTTCACTGTAGTTTTTCCCCCTTTGGTGATGTTTGCTTCAATTTTTGTTTTCTGAGACAGGATCTTACTTTTTTAATAAAGTCAGTGATTTTTATTATCCTTATATGCTTTATAGAGAGGTATTGAGAAATGGGTCAGGATAATTAAAAAAGAAAACAATAAATCCAAGCTTGTACACATTGCTCTGTTTACACATGGTTGTGGGGATATACTTGTCTGAGACCTCTTTGCAGACACAGCCCTGGGTGCACTTTGCACAGCCCATAGGGCAGCAGGCACAGCAGCTCTTCTTGCAGGAGGTGCACCTGCACTCTACACTCGCAGGAGCCAGCACAGAAGCAGGATCCATCTTTGGCACAGGAGCAGTTGGTGTCCATGGTGAGTCGAACAGGCTGTTGGAGTCACTAGATAATGGCAGGCAGATGTTGGATGTGGAGGCCTCAGATCTTACTTTTTTTTTTTTAGCCCAGGCTAGCCTGGAATTCACTATATAATCCAGGCTGGTTTTGAATTTGTAGGAATCCTACTCCTTGTGACAATCCTCTTGCCTTGGGGGCTGGAGAGATGGTTTGGCAGCTAAGAGCACTTGACTGCTCTTGCAGAGGACTGGGTTCAGTTCCCAACACATACATAGCAGCTCACCACCATTCAGTTCCGGGTAATCTGATGTCCTCTGTGGGCATTGCACATATGTGATGCGCTTACATACATGCAAGCAAAACATTCATACACATAAAAAGAAAATCCTCCTGCCTCAGCCTCCTAAATGTTGGGTTTACAGGCATGATTAGCAGGCTCAGTGTTGTACCTTTGATGTGCATGTCCTTAAGATGATTAGGATCAATGATGTTAAGTTTCTTTTCATGTGCTGATTGACCATTTGTATATCTTTTTTTCTTCTTCTTTTGAAACAGGGTCTCCCTGTAGCCCCAGCTGGCCTGGAACTTGCTATGTAGACAAGGGTGACCTCAAACTCACAGAGCTCCACCTGCCTCTGCCTCCCAAGTGCTGGGATTAAAGGCGCCTGGCAGCATCTGTATATCTTTTAAGTTTTATTTTAATGTACGTGTATCAATGTTTGTCTGCATATATGTATGTGTACCACATGTGTGCCTGGTGCCTAAGGAGGGTGTCAGATCTCCTGGAACTGGAGGGGATGATTACAATGGTTGTGAACCACCATATAGTTACTGGGAACTGAGCTCAGGTTCTCTGCAAGAACAGCAAATGCTGAGCCATCTCTGCACCCCCATCTGTATATCTTCTTTGAAGAAGTCCTTTGCTTCATTTTTTGTTGCTGTTGCTTTTTAACTTTAACATATTATTGCTACTACTACTACTATTATTATTCTGAGATATGTTCCTTGTAGCCCTGACTTGAAAACCACTATGTAGACCTGACTGGCCTCAAACTTTGTGATCCTCTTGCCTCTGCCTCCCCATTGCTGAGATTACAGACATGAGACTCCACATTCAGCATTTATTTATTATTTATTTATTTATTTATTTATTTATTTATTTATTTATTTAGGTAGGTAGGTAGGTAGGTAGGTAGGTAGGTAGGTAGGTAGGTAGTTTATGTTTGTTTATAAAGGGTCTCATGTAACTCAGGCTGGCCTGGAACTTGTTATGTAGCTGAGAATAACCCTGAACTTCTAATCTTCCTGTCTTTACCAGTACTGAGATTGCAGATATGTGCCATCATGCCTGGTTTATGTAGTGCTGGGAACTGAACACAGGGCTTCATGCATGCTAGGTAAGCATTCTACCAACTGAATTATGTTCCCAGCCTGCCTTTTAGTCTTTAAAAGACAAAAACTTTGGGTGGATGAGATGGCTTAGCTCATAAAGATGCTTGCCACTAAGCCTGAGGACCCAGTTTAATCTCCAGACCCCCACATGGTGGAAGGAGAGAATGGACTAAATTGTCTTTTGACATCCACACACCAGTCATGGCATGCACCCCCCCAATGAATGAATAAATCAATGTAATTTAAAAATATTTCAGGGGGGCTGGAGAGATGGCTCAGTGGTTAAGAGCACTGGCTTGAACCAGGGTTCAGTTCCCAGCACCCACATGGTGGCTAACAACCCAGTTCTAGGGGATCCAGCACCCTCTTCTGGCTTCCTTGGGCATGGCATGCATGGGTGCACCTACATACATGCAGGCAAAACACACACACACTTAAATATATACATACATGCAGGCAAAACACACACACAAATAGATATATATATAGATATATAGATATAGATATATAGATATATTTAAGACAAAAGCTGCTGGGTGTGGTGGCACACACTTTTAATCCCAGCACTTGGGAGGCAGAGGCAGGTGGATCTCTGTGAGTTCAAGGCCAGCCTGGTCTCCATAGTGAATCTAGGCCAGC
>NW_008350771.1:1331333-1366223 GCF_000622305.1 Nannospalax galili
CCGCAAAAAAAACACCAAAAAAAAAAAAAAAAAAAAAAAAAAAAAGATAAAAGCTTTAGAAAGAACAGCCACCATCTTTAGAAAAGGATATGTGGGCTGGAGAGATGGCTTGGAGATTAAGAGTGTTCTCTGCTGTCCCAGAGAACCCAGAACAGCAGCCACAAAACCACCACAACTACCTTTTTTTTTTTTTTTTTTTTTAAATGTGTATGAGTGCTTTTCCTACATGTATGTACATGCACCACGTGTATACAATGCCTGTGGAGAGTAGAAGAGGGCATTGGATCCCCTGGAACTGGAGTTATGGATGGTTGTTAGCCATCATGTTGGGTGCTGGGAACTGAACCCTGGTTCAAGCCAGTGTGCTCTTAACCACTGAGCCATCTCTCCAGCTCTGTACTTAACTTGTTTAATCCTCAATTTTCTAACCTGTGAAACAGGATAATTACCCTTCAAGAATCAGTTGCTTTGGTAATGATGACATTACTACAAAGATTTTTGTCAGGTGTTGTGATGACATTACTACAAAGAATTTGGTATTTGGGGGAAGACCTTAGACTCAGGAGACAACCTGATGCCAGTCAGGGATAATGAAGAAAACCTTGCCTCCTGGGAGGCGGGCATAGGAAATTCGAATCTCAGGTTTACCAAATGGTTCCAAAGTTCGAAGGGAAAAAGGGAAAGTTGCCAATTTCTTAAATAGGTCCCGCCCTGTACTTCAGGACATTGCACAGCTATATATACAGCCTGAAACCCACGCTCAATCGTTGGTAACGACAGTCAGTTGAGCGTACTACATCCACACAGCGTACACGATATCACCACAGAATCTGTACCTGCACCTACCAGATTCTCTCAAGCAGAATCACAAAAGACTCTTTTTCAAACAGTGATTATGGGGCGCCGGGACCAACGATCACCAGCTGCCCAAATACCAAAAAATTATGCTTCCGAAATCTCTTGATGTCGATTCCGCACGCAGAGCAATCGAGTTGCCCTACGTGTGCCACTCACGACAGAAGCCCTTTTTGCTCAAGTGCGGCCAGGAACAAGGAGGCGGTGCCGAGCCCCTCATCTTATGGTGAAGGTGAAAACAAACCCCAAGCAATTTCCAATCCCACATGCCTGAGGCAAGTGAAAACTCTTCACTCCTCTGAGCCCGAGGTTGGGTTCACAAAGAGAATTACTTTTTCGATTTTTATTTAGAAGGGAACGAAGTGAGTAATATGCAGATGTGCGAAGTGCTTGCCGGGAAAGTGCTGGCTGGGCGGAGGGAGAGGCGGGCGGAGTGGCTTCCCTGCTCCTGCCTACAAGTTGTGGGCAGGTCTGCCAAAGGAGCCCCGTTTCTTGGAGGCTGTGGGTTACTAACCCGGGAACCCGGAGTTCCAACCTATTGGAACTGAAAAATGTGCAAACTTGTGCCGCTCGTAGCCATCCACTATGACTGTGAAAGCAAAACTTGGAGCAACGTGATCATCTACGTGGTACGGAGATCAGCAGACACTGGTGCCCGCTTTATGCGGTACTGTGATGAAGATAATTAGATATAAAAAGTAAAAACTCGCCGGGCGTGGTGGCGCACGCCTTTAATACCAGCACTCGGGAGGCAGCGGCAGGTGGATCTTTGTGAGTTCGAGGCCAATCTGGTCTACACAGCTGGGGCCACGAGGAGATCCTGCCTCAAAAAGAAAAATAAAAAAATAAAAACTGATACTGGGCGTGGTGGCTCATGCCTTGTATCCTAGCACTCGGGAAGCTGACACAGGTCACAGCAAGTTCTAGGCCAGCCTGAGCTACCTAGCTCAAAAAACCCCAAAAACATTGACCTGAGCATAGTGGCTTATGTAGCAGTAATGCCAACACTAGGGAGACAGGCTAGACTGCTACAGGAGTTCCAGGTCAGCTAGGGTTCATTCCAGATCTTGTATCAAAAAACAATGCCTAGCGCGTTTGTATACACCTTTAATCCCAGCACTGGGGAGGCAAGAGGCAGGTGTATTTCTGTGAGTTTGAGGCCAGCCTAGTCTACATAGCAAGTTGTAGGGTTAAAGTGAAACCCTGTCTCTATAATTAAATAATAATAATAAAGCCAAGGCATGGTGGTACACATCTATAATCCAGTGAGTGTAAAGCTGAGGCAGGACTACACTAATTATAAGCCAGCCTGGGCTACAACTTGAATGCTTGGCCAGTCATGGATACACAGCAGTAACATCAAAACAAAATCAACACACCATAAACATATGCATACTGTGTGTGTGTAAGGCAGAGTCTCCCTGTGTAACCCTGGCTGTCCTGGACCTCAAGAAACCTGTTCTGCCTCCCAAGTGCTGGGATTAAAGGTGTGCACCATCATGCATACTTTTTAAAACAAAAAGTACAGACTGTTGGATATTGTACTTTATGACATATTTCTTAAAGATTTATTATCTTTTTGAGACAGGGTCTTCCTGTAGACACAGCTGGCATGGAACTCACAGAGATTGGCCTGCCTCTGCCTCCCGAGTCTTGGGATTAAAGGCTTGCGCCACCACACCCAGCAAGATCTATTTCTTAAATTGTATGTATATATGTGTCTGTGCTGGAGGTCAGAGATGTAGGCTTCCCTTGAGCTGGAGTTGAGGCAGTTGTGAACCACTAGATCTCGGACTCGAACTTCGGCCTTTTGCAAGAGCAGTAAATGCTTTTAACCGCTGAGCCATTTCTCCGTATTTTAATAACGTATGGGGCAACTTGCCCTTTATAATGTGGAAGGTACAAGAGAAAGGAGATATATAAACAACTCCTAAATGCTATAGGAAGATAGGTAGTAAAATGGTGAGCAGCTCAGAGCTGGCTGGTATCAATTCTCTACAAGGGATCCTCAATAATCCACCAGTATATTTTAAAAAATATTTTATTTTTTTTTTGGTCTTTTTGAGACAGGGTCTCTCTGTAGCCCCAGCTGTCCTGGAACTATGTAGACCAGGCTGGCCTTGAACTCACAGAGATCCACCTGGCTCTGCCTCCCGGGTGCTGGGATTAAAGGCGTGTGCCACCACGCCCGGCTATTTTATTATTTTATGTGTATGCATGTATTGCCTGCATGTAGGTAAGTGCACCCTTGTCGTGCAATGCCTGTGGAGGACAGAAGCTGTTGGATCCCCTGGAACTGGAGTTCAGAGAGTTGTTAGCTGCTACGTAGGTGCTGGGATTCGAACCCAGGTCTTCTGCAAGAACAGCCAGTGTTCTTAACCACTGAGCCATCTCTCCAGCCCCCCACCAGTATTTTCTTAAAAACAAAATACCATTTTGCTCCTATTGCAAATCTTTTCCCAAATCCCTACCATACTAGCCAGATCACCTCATATCTTCTTAAAGCATTGCCTCAGGGTCCTTGGTCCTCTATCCCTTATAAACCTAGCTTTTGTGCTCAGAGGAGATGGATGTCTGATTTACCCTAGGGTAAATACCCAGCACATAGCAAAAAATAACTGCCTTGGCATAGACAGGAATTTAACTACAAAAACTTGTATGCAAAACTCTGCCGGTGTGGTGGTGCATATCTTTAACACCAGCACTTGGGAGGCAGAAGCAAAAGGATCTTTGAGATGGAGGCCAGCCTGGTCTACATAGTGAGTTATAGGCCAGCTGGGGCTACAGGGAGACCCTGTCTCAAAAAGACAAAATAAGCTGGGCGTGGTGGTGCACGCCTTTAATCCCAGCACTCAGGAGGCAGAGGCAGGCAGATGTCTGTGAGTTCAAGGCCAGCCTGGTCTACATAGTGAGTTCCAGGACAGCTGGGGCTACAGGGAGACCCTGTCTCAAAAAGACTGAAAAAAAGACAAACAAAAAACTGATATGCAAAACTCTGAGACCCTAGAGAGCCTTGATAGAAAAAATAAGGCTAGATCGTTTGGCACCTAATGATGATGAAGCTTTGCATTTTGAGACTTTGGACCCAGACGGTGGAGACTGTGATAGGAACAAGGTTGGAAGACTGGGCACTCCTGGGAACAGTTGGTCAGGATTCCCGCCGGCGGGTACTGCTGCTAGCTCTGAGAAGTCACAGACTTATACTTGGGGGAACCCTGCCGATGCCAAACTGCGTGATGCTTACATGCCTAGCATCTGGAATAGGGTAAAAACTATAGCAGCTGTTATCAAGCATTTGAGAGCTGAAAAGACTCAGAGCTTCATGACGGTCACAGGACAGGCTCAGGCTTTGGAGTGAGAATTCTCAGTTCAAGTTGAGACCCTGCACCTGCTAGAATCTTCGTTAATTGCTTGCAGGTTTCCTCTGAACGACTGCATCCCATGCTGCAAGTGGAGGGGCTGAACCAGGTCCTGACCGATAGTAATTCGCTAGCTGTCACGAAATCCCAAATTAACTGGCACAGACGGTCCCTCCGGTCCCCAGGTTCTCCAGCTGCCACCTCCCCCAAAGGGATATCTATGGGGCACCGCGGTCCCGAACCGCGACCGCACGACAAAGGCACCCACCAAAAATGGCGACTCAGAAGCCGTCCGCGGGCGTCAGTTACCGGTCACGCTAGTGAGAGCTACAAGATGAGTCGGAAAGAAACAGCTAGGACAGGGGTTCGACGCCGCGGTAGAGGCAGAGCTCGCCCACGCCACCCGTCAGCCACAAGCACTGAAAAAGCTCGATTTATGGAGCCCGGCGGCATCCTCAGACCGCAACCACGTGTCGAGGTGCGACGTGCGCATGCTCACAGCAGGCGCGCGCCCGCCCGCCGGCCGGAAGAGCCGCGCGTTTCCGGGTTGGAGGCGGGGGAGCGGTGCCGGAAGTACTCGGGGAGGGCCGCGCAGTCGGACCGGCTGCTGAGACGAAAGCTTCACTGGGGCAGTCTCCGCATATCATGGGGAGATAGACGCTACTGCCTGTGAGTCCTGGGCCCCGGCAGTTGAGGAAGAAGAGCGGGAGGAGGGCGTCTGCACGTAGACATACCGTGGGGCGGTGCTGGAAAGACTGGGCTGTGCGGAGCCAGGCTCCTGGGACGGGACCTGAGGGGCTCCGAGCGTTAGGGACCCGGGCTGCAAACGAGACTCGGGACGCGGGGTGGATGCGAG
Source organism: Nannospalax galili (assembly GCF_000622305.1). Taxonomy (NCBI): domain Eukaryota; kingdom Metazoa; phylum Chordata; class Mammalia; order Rodentia; family Spalacidae; genus Nannospalax; species Nannospalax galili. The sequence continues at coordinate 1,336,404 of NW_008350771.1, forward strand.
TTGTGCCCGCCCGAGGGAAAGCCGCCCGAAGGCTGAGAGGCAGGATTTGGTAGGACCGGGGAGCCCCAAAACGGGTTGTGAAGACACGGGCTCCCGAGAGGTGAAAGTGGAGCGGCGAGACGACTTGGGCTCCCGAGACAGGCGCGGGACAGCGCAGACCCAGGGCTCCCGGGGATGCGGGAACCGGGCAGCCAGGACTTCGGGGAGACACAGAAGCGGCCAGAGACTGGGCTTGGGGAGGGAAAAGAAGCGGGCAGTGAGGACTTCCCCGGGCTTCTGGGCGGGAGAGGGGGGGGCTCTGAGATTCCCCGAGTTCCTGAAGGAACCGGGCTGCTGAGGACCCGAGCTCCTAAAAGCAGAGGCTCTAAGGGGCCGTGACTGTGAGATCAGCTTCCAGGGAGGGAGAGGTTTGGGGAAAGATTAAGCGATCTGTTCTCTAAACTCCGATGTGTCCAGGGGAAGAAGAGTCCTGGGCGCTGCCTACTTTTTTGGCTTTTTGAAGTCAGGCTCTTTCTTGGGTCAGATACTTAATCTAGAAAGCACACATGAAACACCCTCATTTTTCTTCGTAATTGTGAATCGGATGTGAAGTTGGAAGCAGTTTGAATCAGTTATGTACTTGATAAGTGCTTTAAACCCCATTCCATTCAGCCCCGTATTGAGCACAGATCTCTGCATGGATGTCAGAAGGAGAAGGGCAGGAAAAGATCATTTTAAACTCTTGTCTTACATTTTAGGACAGGAAGGGCCAAAGAAGGCTTAGGACCACAGCCAGACAATTCTTAGGTTATAATTTGATAGAGTACTCTGCACTGTGCAGCACATAAGATGCTAGGTTAAAATTACTTGAATAAATTCTTCTAGAACCCCCACCTTTCAGCTCAGAAGGGACATTTTTACAGATTCTAATATTTTGTCTTGTTACGGCACTGACATATTTCAGTGAATGTCACCAGTAAAGAAACAAACCTTTAGGCGGGCGTCGTGGCACACACTTTTAATCGCTGCAGAGGCAGGCAGATCTCTGTGAGTTCAAAGCGAACTTGGTCCACACAATGAGTTCAAGGCCAGCTGGGGCTACAGGGAGACCAAAAAAGAAAGAAACAAACCTTCAGATGAATGAAGCCAAAAAGATGTTGAGAAAAGTCACAAATAAGTTGTGGCCTATCTTTTGAGCAGGAACATTTACTAGGATTGTTTTTAAAAGAGAAGTGACCTGGACCTGGTCATTTCCCTTCTGCAGTATCTGTGATTGAAAGCTACTCAGACTAACCACACACGACTCAAACAGTTTCAAGTAAATATCACTTAATTATCAGAGCTCCACAGTTGAGTATTGTACAGAGAAATATGCACAGAGAAGTTAAATCCTTTGCCTGAAATGGCATAGTCCTAAGTGACTCACCTCCAAACTTTTCTAAGTGGATTTCTTTCCCTGTCTCAGTTTACCCATCAGCAATAGAAGTAATATTATACAAAGCCTGTCATTGAAGGAAAGCACCCCTCCTGCCGGCTTAACTCCTTTTAATGTCAAAGACTATAACTTTAAAAAAATTTTTTTTTAAATTTTACTTTACGTGTATGCATGTATTGCCTGCATGTAGGTAAGTGCACCTGTGTCATGCAATGCCCGAGGAGGTCAGAAGAGGCTGTCGGATCCCCTGGGACTGGAGTTATGGACAGTTGTTAGCTGCCATGTAGGTGCTGGGATTCGAACCCCCGTCTTCTGCAAGAATAACCAGTGTTCTTGACCACTGAGCCATCTCTCCAGCCCCAAAGACTAACTTTTTAGGGTACTTCTATAGTGTGGTATTTCAGAATTAAATTCCTAGGTTTTCACAGAAGCACAGATGCTCAAGATAGAAAAAAGAGGGGAGCATTTTAAGTTCTTCCTTATAATGGAGTAAGATATATTTAATTTATAATTTAGGAGGCATTTAGTCCTAGCACTCAGGAGGCAGAGGCAAGTGAATCTCAGTGAATCCAAGGCCAGCCTGGTCTACATAGTGAGTTCCAGACCAAAGACCAAAAAAAATATATATATATAGGAGGCCAAGAAAGAGCATCCGGAGAACTAGATCCTGCCTCAGATTGGCTTTCTAGTTCATTGCTAGCGTGAACTTAGCCAGAGAGCCAGTGAGATGGCCTAACAGGTAAAGGTGCTTGTAGCCAAGCCTAGTGACCTGAATTTGATCCCTGAATTCCGTATGATGGAAGGAGAGAAAACTTCTGAAAGTTACTCTACTTCCACAGTGGATCTACACACACACCATTTTTTTTTTTTTTTTTTTTTTTTTTTTTGGTCTTTTTGAGACAGAGTCTCCCTGTAGCGCCACCGTGCCTGGAACTGACTATGTAGACCAGGCTGGCCTTGAACTCACAGAGATCCCCCTGCCTCTGCCTCCCGAGTGCTGGGATTAAAGGCGTGCACTACCACGCCCAGCCCTTTTTTTTTTTTTTTTTTTTAAAGGAATAAGGAAAGAAAATGGGCTAATGTGGTTGAAGGCACTGTTTTTCCCAGTTACTCAGCTGCTACTAGTTTCAAAAGCCTGTACACAGGTGATCAGAATTTATATCAAATTATGAGAGAAAGCACGCCCAGGTCACCATTTCTTTAGTAATTTAGAAAGTGTTTATAGTTGGGTGCACACTTTTAATCCCAGCACTTGGGCGGCAGAAGAAGGTGGATCTCTGAGCTCAAGGCCAGCTGGGACTACAAGGACACACTGTCTCAAAAAGACTGAAAAATCCAAAATGTTTTGTTTTGTTTGGGTCTTTCTGAGATAGGGTCTTACCATGTCCAAACTGACCTCCAACCTGCATCCATTCTCCTGCCTTAGCCTCCTAAGTGCTGGATTTACAGGCATGTACCTTAGCATGCAGCTTGATAGCTTAATGATACATATATAAATATAAGTAAGTATATATAATATATATATTTGAGATAAGGTCTCACTGTGTAGCCCTGGCTCATCTGGAACTTGCTATGTAGACCAGGCTGGCCTGAAACTCACAGAGATCTGGCTTCCTCTACCTCCCAAGTGCTAGGGTTAAAGGTGTGCACTACTCTGCCTGACTACTGATTTATTGTCAAGTTAGCATTCTTACCTACCTTTGATTGCTTTTTTTCTTTTCTTTTTTTTTTTTTTTTTTGAGACAGGGTATCCCTGTAGCTGTCCTGGAACTCACATGTAGACCAGGCTGGCCTTGAACTCACAGAGATCTGCCTGCCTCTGCCTCCCAAATGCTGGGGCTACAGGCATGCACCACCATGCCCGGCTTTAATGTTTCTTTTTTTTTTGCCTTTCTTTTTCAAGACAGGGTCTCTAACCAAGGCTGGCTTCAGACTCTGTGTAGCCAAGGATGACCTTGCATTTCTGATCCTTCTGAGTGCAAAGATTACAGGCCTATGCCACCACACCAAGTTTATTTGATGCTGGGGATCCAGCCAAGTGTCTTATGTATTCTAGGCAAGTACTCTCTCAACTGATCTACATCCCCAGCTCAACAGCAACAATTTTTAGTCTTCACTGTGAAACAGGTGTATTGAAAACAAACAAACTTTGAAATACTCACATATGGACTTAAGTTTCATACTGCTTATTGGAGGTGGAAGGGACTGTTTTGTTGACAGGGTCTCCCTAAGCCCCAGACTGCTTGGAACTCACTATGTAGACCAGTCTGGCCTCGATCTTACAGAGATCTGCCTGCCTCTACCACCCTAGGGCTGGGATTAAAGGTGCACCACTATGCCTGTTGTTTGTTTTTTAAATATGGAACACTTAATTTTCGTGTCATACTTACTTAGGGGCCATGCTAATCTTCTCTGTAGCCTTCCGATTTTAGTATCTGTGCTGCCAAATGAGCACTTTTTTTTTTTTTAATGTTTTTGAGACAAGGTTTCATGTAGGCCAGACTAGTTTTGATATGTAGCTCACTATGTAGCTGAAGGTTACCTTGAACTCCTCCTGCCTCCACCTTGAAAATGCTGAGATTGCAGGAATTGATACCCAGGTATTTATTTTATTTTTGAGATGGAGTCTCAGTATGTGAACCAGGCTGCCCTTCAACTCCAGAGGGCTTAAGTGATCTTCCTGCTTCAGTCTCCTAAGTAGCTGGCAGGCATCCCCCTCCTTCCCATTTTCCTTCCCTCCCTTTCTTATTTTCTATGCAAGGGATCGAACCCATGACCATATAGACAAGCACTTACTCCCGAGTAAATTGCCAGCTCTGTTCTCTTTTTTTAAAAATGTCTCTAGTCATTGGGGCTATACAGATGGCTCAAAGGCTACAGGTATTTGCTGCCAATTCTGATGTCCTAAATTCCATCCCCAGGACCCAAGTGCTGGGATTAAAGGCATGCACCACCATGCCCAGCCTTGAAACCAGCCTTTTCTATACAGCAGGTTCTAGACCAGCCAGGACTATATAGTGAGACCCTCTCTCAAAATACAAAAGCAAATATTAGCAAATTTGTTTATCCATATAGACTCTTCTAAGTGCTTTAGTTTCAGAAACTCTGAATTCTCTATCACAGCTTCCATGACATACACTTTTTTTTTAATTTTATTTTATGTGTATGTGTGTATTGCCTGCATGTAGGTAAATGCACCTGTGTTGTGCAATGCCCAAGGAGGTCAGAAGAGGCTGTTGCATCCCCTGCGACTGGAGTTACGGACAGTTGTTAGCTGCCATGTGGGTGCTAGGATTCAAACCTGGGTCTTCTGCAAGAACAACCAGTGTTCCTAACCACTGAACCATCTCTCCAGCCCCCCATGACATACACTTTTATTAATTTCATCATTTTTTTTTTCAGTTAAAGAAATTGGGAGGTGGACCTGGTGTGGTGGCTCACACCTTTAGTCCCAGCATTTGGGAGGCAGAGGCAGGTGGATCTCTGTGCACTCCAGGCCAGCTGGGGCTACAGGGAGACCCTGTCTCAAAGAGACCGGAAAAAAAAGAGAGAGAAATTGGGAGGCAGGTAATAGGGATGGGAATGAGGTAGGAGGGTGAGGGCAATAGTCATCAGAATGCACCATATGATATGAGATTGTCAACAAATTTAATAAAATATTTTAAAATTGAGGCATTAAGAGATTAAATAATGGAGGCTCAGTAGGTAATTTATTTGCTGTGAAAACATAAGAACCTTTGTGTCAAAAAGCCAAATGTAGTGGTCTACCTGTGTAATACCAGTCTGGGGAGGCAGAGAGTGGTGGGCCCCTAATTAATCATGTGAACATGAACACACATACAAAAAAGATTAGGTAACTTGTACAAAGACATATATTGCTGGGTGACAGTATTGAACTCAGACACCACCACCCAAGAGCCTGTATGCCCCATCACTGCCTTTCTATTAAATCGAAACCAACTATACAGGATCAAACTATCCAAAATGAGCTTATCTTCAAACTGGAAAAAAAAATCCTTCCTTTCTTTTTCTCTCTAGTGTCAGATCACAAGTAACAGATTCTTTTTACTTTATGTAGACTGTAAAATATGTACTTACTTGGGTGTAGGTAGAAGCCAGAGGGGAGAAAGCCAGGTCAAAAACCTAACCATTAAAACCTACACCACAGGCTTTTCTGCACCCGACTGGTAGTCCCTTTGACTCCAGTATTTTGTTTCAATACTACAATTCCTAAGCATTTCAGAAGTCAGAAAGTTTAAATACAAACTGATCTATTCCTGTCACTTAAACAACAGCAACAAAAATAGTTAATGGAGCAGGAGTCCAGAGGAGGCTATGATCTATGTATGACCAGGTACCTGCTCCACTGAAAAGTTGGATCCTTTCAGTGTAGTAATAGGCTAGCCCCTGGACAAGGTTGTGACAAAAGAAAAGCAATTAGGGCATGTCATTCTTTGTCGATCTTTTTTTAGATGGTCTCATTATGTATATTTCTGCATAGTATAGACCAGTAAGGGTTAGTTATAATTATTCTCTCAAATGCCCCACAGTTATTGGCTCTGGGGTTTTTTGTTTTGTTTTTGAACCTATCACATGAATTCTGAGAAAGTGAGAAATTTGAGTAGCCCAAAGGTAACCATGGTATTATGTAATGGAATTCAAATTCAAGTTATTTGTATCACTTCATTCCATTGGCCACAGTTGGACCTGCTGAAAGGAGTCAGTAAACAGGTTATTAGGACATGGAGCCATTGACAGTGCTCATCAGGCTGTGCTACTTTCTTATACTTCTGTTTTGTTTTGAGACAAGATCTCACTTTGTAGCCCTGGCTGTCCTGGAACTCATTATGTAGACTAGGCTGGCCTCAAACTCACAGAGATCTGCCTGCCTCTGCCTCCTGAGTCCTGGGATTAAAAGTGTGCGTCACCATGGTTGGCTTACTTTTCTCTTACTGCTGTGTGTTTGCTTGTGTATGATGAGTATGGCGGCACCCACATGCCATAGGCACATGTGTGGAGGTCAGAGGACAACTTTGTGGAGTCAGTGCTCTCTTTCAATCTTACATGGGTTCTGGGAATCAAACTCAGGTCATCAGGCTTGCAAAGTAAGTGCTTTTACCCCCTAAGCCATGTCACTAACCCCTTTTACTTAAAAAAAATTTTTTTGAGGCAGGATCTCCCTGTAGCCTCAATTGGCCTGGAACTTGCTATGTAGACCAGGCTGGCCTTGAACTCACAGAGATTCACCTGCCTCTGCCACCTGAGTGTTGGGATTAAAGGTGTGTGCCACCACACCTGGCAGAATTTTATTTTTTTTATTTTTATTTTATGTGTATGAGTGTACTGCCTGCATGTATGTGAGTGCACCTATGTTGTGCAGTGCCTCAGAGGTCAGAAGAGGGTTTCACATTCCCCTGGAATTGGAGTTAAGGATGGTTGGTAGCCGCCATGTGGGTGCTAGGAATCGAACCCGGGTCCTCTGCAAGAGTAGTCAGTGCTCTTAACTGCTGAACCATCTCTCCAGCCCCTTATTTTTATTTTTTTTCAGACACACGCTCCTGTAGCCCCAGCTGTCCTAGAACTCACTTATGTTAACTGGTCTGGCCTCGATCTCACAGAGATCCACCTGCTTCTGCTGAGATTAAAGGCATGTGCCACTCCCAGCTTTTTAAAATTTTATATTTTAAAATTTGGGCACAAATTCTTTTGCAGGTGCCATTGCAACTTAGAATATGGTTGATGCACATAAGTACAACTCAACATTTAGAACATTACCACTTGCCCCCAAAGTTGATCATGCTCTTCCCTTCCCCAGCCCAGGCCCTTTGGCAGCCACTGATCAGTTCTTCATCCCTAAAACATTGCCTCATGGATATCATGTGAATGGACTCCTGCAACCTTTGATCCATCCATGTTATCACATGTATTAGTCACTTTTCCTTTCTACTTACAAGTAGTACTTTACTTTATGAATGTTCCATAGTTTCGTTTACTCCGTGAATGAATAAACAAACTGTGGGTTCTGAGAATCAAACTAGTTTGGAGCAACTTGGGTAAGGTTGCTATAAACAATCACATACAGTTTAGGTGGGAATATAAGTTTTCATTTTTCTAGAGTAAATACCTACTAGAGGATTGCTGGATCATATGACAAATACATGTTTAACTTAAAAGTTTGTTTTTGTTTTGTTTTGAGACAGGGTTTCATTATGTAGCCCTAGGTGTCCTGGAACTCATGTGGACCAGGCTAACCTTGAATTTGCAGAGGTCCACCAGCCTCTGCCTCCAGAGTCCTGGGATTAATGGCATGTGCCACCATACCTGGTTACATGTTTAATTTATAACAAATTTCCAGCTGGACATGGTGGCATAGGCCATAGACCTGCTGGGAGTACAGATGGTACACCACTGCATCCGGCTTTCTACTTGTGTTCTGGGAATCAAACTCAGCTTTACCCACTGAGCCATCTCCTCAGCCCTCCGTTGCTTTTTTTCTGATAGTGTCTTCCAGGAATCAGCAGCCTGAAGCCCAGAAAGGACCTCACCAGAGCTTTGTCTGGAACTCACTATGTACACCAGGCTGGCCTCAAACTCAAAGATCTGCTTGCCTCTGCCCCCAAGTGCTGGGATTAAAGGCATGTGCCACCACGCCAGCAGGAAGAGATTTTTTTTTAATTTTTTTATTATTTTTATTTTTTTATGTGTATGCATGTATTGCCTGCATGTTGGTAAGTGCACCTGTGTCCTGCAATGCCCATGGAGGTCAAAAGAGGCTGTTGGATCCCCTGGGACTAGAGTTACAGACAGCTGTTAGCTGCCATGTGGGTGCTGGGATTTGAACCCGGGTCTTCTGCAAGAACAGTCAGTGTTCTTAACCAATGAGCCAGCTTTCCAGCCCCAAAACATTTTATTTTTATTTTATGTGTATAAGCCTGTGTGTATATAAGTATACCTGTGTCATGCAATGCCCACAGAAGTAAGAAGAGGGCATCAGATTCCCTGGAACTGGTGTTATGGATGGTTATTAGCCACCATATGGGTTCTGGGAATTGAAACCAGGACCTCTGCAAGAACAGCCAGTACTCTTAACCATTGTGCCATCCAGCCCCTGAAATTACATTTACTTATTGTGTTATGTATGTATTTATGTGGGAATGTGTGTGGATATCAGAGGACAGCTTATGAGAGTTGGTTCTCTTTTAATTTTTTTTTTTAATTAAAAATAAATTATTACTTTTTGGGGGGGGCTTTTCTTTTGAGACAGGGTCTCCCTGTAGCCCCAGCTGGCCTGGAACTCATTATGTAGACCAGGCTGTCCTTGAACTAACAGAGATCCACCTGCCTCTGCCTCCCAAGTGCTGGGACTATAGGCGTGTGCCACCATGCCTGGCTTTATTATTTTTATTTTATGTGTATGAATGTATCGCCTGCATGTATGTGAGTGCACCCATGTTGTGCAATGCCTCGGAGGTCAGAAGAGGGCTTTGGATTCCCCTGGAACTTGAGTTAAGGACTGTTCATAGCCACCATGTGGATGCTGGGAATCGAACCCTGGTCCTCTACAAGAGCAGTCAGTGCTCTTAACCGTTGAGCCATCTCTCTAGCCCTGGTTCTCTCCTTTTACCAGATGAGACAGGAATCAAACTCAATCAGCCTTGGCAGCAAGTACATTTACCTGTGTGTGTGTGTGTGTGTGTGTGTGTGTGTGTCCCATTCTACAGTACACATACTGGTTTATGTAAACGTTTTTCATAGGTAATATAGGCCTACAGGACAAAATTTGGAGTATATAATGAAAGGCAAGTCACTCTTGTCTTAGACCCATAGGCCATGCAGACACCGACTTTCTTAGGCAACCACCAAACAATACAACCACCATTATGATTTTTTATGTACTCTTCCAAAATTATCCATTAAGTTAGTGTGCAACATAACAGGTTTTATGATATTTGTTGTGTGTGCTTTGTTCTTGTTTGCCCCCACCTACCAGGAATGTTGTATTTACGTCATTGAATTTGAGGATGTAGTGCAGTGGTAGAGCACTTGCCTGACAGGAGCAAGGCCTTGAGTTCTATCCCCAGCACTACCCAAAATCCAAGTCAAACAAACTGAATGTGTCTGTGTACAGTTTTTGGTTTTGTTTTATTTTGTCTTTTTTTTTTTTTCCAAACCAAGGGTCTTACATGAGCTAGACAGAACTCCTAACCTTGAGCTATACCCCTCCCAGTCCCCTGTGTGTATCTTTTTAAAAATATTTTGTTATTTTTATTTTATGTCTATGCATGTATTGCCTGCATGTAGGTAACTGCATCTGTGTCATGCAGTGCCCAAGGAGGACAGAAGAGGCTGTCGCATCCCCTGGAACCGGAGTTACAGACAGTTGTTAGTTGTCATGTGGGTGCTGGAATTCAAACCCGGGTCTTCTGCAAGAACAGTTAATGTTCTTAACCCCTGAGCCATCTCTCCAACCCTGTGTATCTTTTTTTAAATGTAGATGACTGGACTGTTTTGCCTGAATATAAGTATACCGCATGCAGTGCCCATAGAGGCCAGAAGAGGGCATCAACCCCTGGAACTGGAGTTAAGGATCAGTTTTAGCTATTATGTGGGGATTGGGACTTGAACCTGGGTCCTCTAGAAGAGCAGCCAGTGCTTTTTTTTTTTTTTTTTTTTTTTTTTTGGGGGGTTGGGGGTTTTAACGTGGGGTCCCACTAAGGGCGCCGCGGTTTTTTTTTTTTTTTTTTTGTCTTTGTTGAGACAGGGTCTCCCTGTAGTTCCAGCTGGTGGCCTGGAACTCACTATGTAGACCAGGCTGGCCTCGAACTCACAGAGATCCGCCTGCCTCTGCCTCCCAAGTGCTGGGATTAAAGGCGTGTGCCACCAAGCCCAGCAGCATTCAGCTTTTTAGTTGAATGAGTTACAGAAGAGTTCATTCTAAATGCCAAACCCACTTCACCATCATTATCACCATCAGATTCTTCCTTTGCTTCCACTTCTCAGCTGGTCAACAGTGGTGGAGAGGCAGGAACTCCTGCTGGTGCTGCCCCAGATGCTGGTGCAAGCCTGCCAGCCCTGCCTTGCAGAGGCTCCCAGTGTTGACTTGCCCAGGTCTTTGCAAATAAGCCAGGCCAAAAAGGCCCACCATTTATATCAGCTACTTTACAAGGGCATTGGGCTTATCCTGCTTGAAGAACCTCCTTTCAATGTTACTGTTGTTGTTTGGTGGGTTTGTTTTTTTTAACGGTCTTTTTGAGACAGGGTCTCCCTGTAACCCCAGCTGGCCTGGAACTCACTATGTAGACCAGGCTGGCCTTGAACTCACAGAAAAACGCCTGCCTCTGCCTCCCAAGGGCTGGGATTAAAGGCCTGTACCACCACAAAGGCCTAAGTGTGTGCAGAGGCCAGAAGAGGGTGTTGGATCCCCTGGAACTGCACCCAGGTGGGTACTAGGAATCAAACCCAGGTCTTCTGGAAGAACAGCAAGTGTTCTTGACCACTGAGCTATCTCTCCAGTTCTGTTGTTTGGTGTTTTGAAACAGGGTCTCCCTGTAGCCCCAGCTGGACTGGATCTTGCTATGTAGACCAGACTGGCCTCCGACTCCCAGAGATCCACCTGCCTCTGTCTCCCGGGTGCTGGAAGTGAAGGTGTACACCACCATGCCTAGCCGGAAGGAAGTCATCTTCATGTTTTATGAGGGCAGAGTAGAGCTGGGAGACCAAGGCCATAATGTGGGCAGATGCTGCTAAGTATCCAGCTTCCTCCAGGTAACGTGAGAGCTTCGCTTCAGTGTGGCCTTAGCCTCCTTAGAACTGAGCACCTTGGTGGCAGCTAAAGAAACTCAGTAAGGCATTTTCATAGAAGTGTTTCTGGGAAAATGCTTTTATGATACTAGAACAATCCTTATCAAGCCAGGTGAGGTGGCATATGCCTGTAACCTCAGTACTCTAGTACTCAGGAGTCAGGAGGATTGCCAGGAGTTCAAGGTCATCCTGGGCTACATGGAGAGTTTAAGGCCACCTAGGATACCCAAGAGCTTATCAAAAGAGGAAAGGAAGGAAAAAAGGAAAGGAGGGAGGGAGGGAGGGACTGACTTTTCTTGGCATCCAGTAGGGATAAGGAGACTCCTATTTTGGTGAAGAAGCACTGTGCTGCCCAGATGAGTACTTTTGTAGTGGGGGTGGTACTTGATGCTAGTCGTTCGTTTACAGGTAGCTTTTGAAAATGGCTGCCTCGCATTTCGCCGGGCTCACAGCTGTTGCTGATGTAATTAAAGATCTAGACACTCAGATAGCAGTAAGTAAACTTGAACCACTGTGGGCAGAACTTGGTGAATGTGCTTCTGCTGTGGATGACATAATGTCCACAGGGTCAACCTATGGCTCCCAGATTTAGGAGTTGTGACTGTTCAGGCTAGGGTCTCTGCATGTACCTAAATATTGCTAAGACCTAGGGGAAAATGGTCTTTATTGTAAAGAAGAGCTTTTAACAGTTGCTAAAAAATTGTGTTTATTGGGCAGAGCTCTGATGTAGGTTTAAGCATGTTTTGAAATGCTTCAGCAAGTTTTGAAAGTGGACTAATCTGTTTTCTTAAGCTTTGTGACTGGGTTTTAAGTATGAGATTGTGCTACTATATTTGAATTTAATATGATTTGATATTTAAACAATGCATGTAAAAACTTAACCCAGTATTCTGTGTGTATGAAATCCTCGAAAATGTCTGGCTTGTTCTAGTTCATTTTTGTCAATAAAATTCCTCATTTCATTTACTTCAATTTTGTGAACTATTTCATTTAGCTTTTGGAGAAGAGATGGTTTCTAAAAACCAGGTGAGCAATGAACATTCTTCATCCCCTCCACTTTGATGTGTAGGTATCAAATGGTCACCGTTTCAGATACACCAAAGCGTCTCCAACATCTGACAAATCTCACAATGTACTTTCACAACTCATCCTTTATTGCAGGTGTTTCTGGAGTTAATTCTGGTGTCTCTGTTTTCCTTCTCCAGTTGATTGGCCTTGGTCCTCATAGCTCCAAGAAGAAACAGGATCTTGATAAGCTCTATGAGCTGAAGTCCAAAGCTCGGCAGATTATGAACCAGTTTGGCCCCTCAGCCCTAATCAACCTCTCCAATTTCTCATCTATAAAACCAGAACCAGCCAACACACCTCCACAAGGCTCCATGGCCAATAGCACTACTGTTGTAAAGATTCCGGGCACTCCTGGGACAGGCGGTCGCCTGAGCCCTGAAAACAATCAGGTATCATCCTCTTGGCTTTCCTTCTGTGTAGGCCCCTGTATTTTTCTCACTTGGACCTGTGACAGTTTAGAGATGGACTTATCAGGTGCTACCTCTTTCTCTCAGTTGAAAAAGGTCTTTCCCCTGGAATAGAATTTTTTATTGAATTATTGTGTACAGTATCAGTTTTCAATCTGCTGTATATGGCTGTGTGTATGCATGTATGTAGATCCATATATACACATATAATAACAAAACCTTTCATATGACAGGTCGATGTTTTGTTGAGATAGGGTTTTACTATGTAGCCCTAGCCAGCCTCAAAGTCATGGACAATCCTCCTGCTTCATCTTCCCAAGTGCTGGGACTACAGGAGTGAGCCACCACACCCAGTAACGGCAAGTGTTTTGTCTGCTAGCTGTGTAATAAATGGGCTCTTCATTCCTAAAATAAAAGTACTCTTCAGTCATTCCTTCTTGTAGTTTGTCTAACTGCTACCATTTTTTCAGTAATTCCAAAATTTGCTCCCCTGTCTGTACTTGTAACCTAAGTCTACCTTACAGAGCCTCAGGAAGGCAGCATAATCCTTGGCTTTGGCTCTTGTAAGCTGGATAGAATGGGTGAAGGGACAGTCAAGGGAATGTGTGGAAGGACGAGGAAGCTGCATGGGTTGCACAGAGTAGAGACCAGCCTGTGTTAAATGCGGAGTCCATGGAGTGAGCTAGAGAAGGTGATCCCAGTGCTTGGGAAGTAGGAGGAGGAAGATCAGGAGTTCAGGGTCATCCTCTGCTGCAAAGCAAGTTGGCAAGATGGCTCAGCAGGTAAAGGCATCTGCTGCCAAGACTGATGACCTGGGTTCAGTCCCCAGAATCCATATGGTAGAAGGAGAAAACAAAGTCCTGCAGGTTGTCCTCTTACGCACGCACACGCATGCACACACATGATGTAAACAGAACCCAAATATTTGTTTAATTTTATTTATTTCGTTGGGGTTCATTATTTGTTTCTGTGATGCTGGGGGGCCACTCTAGGGCATTAGATAAGCAGTGTACCACGGAACTGAATCCTAAGCTCTTCCTTCCTATTCATCTTTTCTTTTTTTGGTCTTTTTTTTTGTTTTTGTTTTAATTTTATTTATTTTTTTTATTTTATGTGTATGCGTGTATTGCCTGCATGTAGGTAAGTGCACCCATGTCGTGCAGTGCCTGAGGAGGTCAGAAGAGGCTGTCGGATCCCCTGGGACTGGAGTTACGGACAGTTGTTAGCTGCCATGTGGGTGCTGGGATTCAAACCCGGGTCTTCTGCAAGAACAACCAGCCAGTGTTCTTAACCTCTGAGCCATCTCTCTAGCCTCTTTTGGTCTTTTTGAGACAGGGTCTCCCTAGAGCCTGTAGTGGCTCTGGCTTAGAACTCACTAGGTAGACCAGGCTAGCCTTGAACTCACAGAAATCTGCCTTCCTTTGCCTCCCAAGTGCTGAGACTAAAGGTGCATACCACTACACCCAGCTCCCCTTGATAACTTTTAATGTTTTCTAGGTATAACATGACTCTTTTTTTTCTTTTGTCTTTTTGAGACATGATTTTCCTGTAGCCCCAACTGGCCTAAAACTCACTATGTAGATCAGGCTGGCCTCCATCTCACAAAGATCTGCCTGCCTCTGCCTCCTGAATGCTAGGATTAAAGGTGCACCACCACACATAGTGACACTTTATAAAAGAGAGATGATAGCTATACTATTTATACATTATTTAGTTATATAGAGGTGACCACACATTGGTTACCATCATAGAACTTTTAGCCTGTTATAATCTGAAGTAGACAAGTTTATAAATACAATGACAGAAAGGCACACAAAGTACACATGCGGTCAAAGGGGAAGTGGTCACTTTTACCTGGGTGAGCTGGGAAAGGCATCAGAAAGGAGCACCATGAGCTGAGCATCAGGAAGAAGGGAAGAACACATCTAAAGGTCCAGTTCGTGGAGATCAGAGAATTGCAAGTTGCTTTCTATAGCACAGGGAGGCAAAGTGAGAAAGAGGCAGCTGAAGTAGACGGCCTAACCATTGGTGCTGAGCTTTCTCCCTGGATGATTCTGTTTTAAGAATACCTTTAGAATAAATGTACCACCAAGTAGGACAGTCTGTGAACTCTGGAAACTTGAACCTAAACCCACAAATATGACAGCCCTTCTTCCGTAGTGGGTAATGAGTTTTGCTTCCTTAATACTCACTGAAAAATCTTCCCGAAATTCACTTTAGGTATTGACCAAGAAGAAATTACAGGACTTAGTAAGAGAAGTGGACCCTAATGAGCAGTTGGATGAAGATGTGGAGGAGGTAAGGTGGATTTGGGTACCAAAGAGAGTGTGTCCCTAAAGTTGGTATAGGTGATTAAGAGCACAGGCTGTGCCTGGCAGTGGCACATGCCTTTAGTCCCAGCACTTGGGAGGCAGAGGCAGAAGGATCTCTGGGAGATTAAAGCAAAAAACAGGCTTTGGGGCTGGAGACATGGCTCTTCCAGAGGACCTAAGTTCAGTTCCCAGCACCCACATCAGGCAGCTCATAACTGCCTTTAACTCCTGCTCCAGGGGGCTGAATATGACAACACACACCTTTAATCCCAGCACCCAAGAGGCAGAGGCAGGTGAACCTCTGTGAGTTCGAGGCTAGCCTGATCTACGTAGCAAGTTCCAGGCCGGCCATGGCTACATAGTAAGATCCTGTCTCAAAAAACCCCCCACAAAAAACAAAACAACAGTAACAAAATAAATCATAAAGAATGTTGGGCATGGTGGTGTGTCTTTAATCCCATCCCTCAGGAGGCAGAGGCAGATGGAACTCTGTGAAATCGAGGCTACCCTCACACATGACTTCCAGGTGGGCTGTGTCTACAAAGACAAAAAACAATCAACAAAAAGACCAAAAATTAATTAATTAAAAAAGAATAGCTGGGCATGGTGGTGTACACCTTTAACCCCAGCACTTGGGAGGGAGGCAGATCTCTGTGAGTTCGAAGCCAGCCTGGTCTACATAGTGAGTTCCAGGTCAGCTGGGGCTATAGCGAGACCCTATCTCAAAAAGACAAAAAAAAAAAAAAAAGAACAGATACTCAGTGGTGGAAAATATGAATTTGAATTTTGGCTCTGCCATTTGCCAACTGTGCAGCCATGGAGGAGTCTCTTAAGCTCACCCTCTTGGTATGGTATGACACTGTTTCTCTACAAGGTTGTTGTGAGGGTTCTATGGAGTAATTTAAACAGTTCTCCTGGGCGACAGCTTAGCACTTTGCTGCTAGTAGCTGCTACCATGTCAAGAGGCCTAGGCAGCTAGTTGGGTGGTACAGGCTATAATCCCAGAGACTGAGGAAAGGAGGCTTGTGAGTTTAATGCCAGCCTGGGCTACATGGTAAATTCAAGGCAGGGACTACATGGAACCTATCAAAAAAAAAGCAAGCCGGGCATGGTGGTGCATGCCTTTAGTCCCAGCACTTGGAAGGCCGAGGCAGGTGGATCTCTGCAAGTTTGAGGCCAGCCTGGTCTACATAGCAAGCTCCAAGCAGCTGGGGCTACAGGGAGACCCTGTCTCAAAAAATAAAAAACAAAACAGAAAAAAACAGTGTTAGTAGCTAGTATCAGTAATTTTAGCTATTAGTAGTATCAGTATCCGTAATTTTAGTTATTTCTATAATATTCAATTCAAGGTCAGCCTTCGTGGGCAACTTAGTGAGACCTATAACAGGAGGGAGACACTGGGGATCCTGAATTCCTTGTTCTGTGAATGAGATGAGAGGGGCAGCTAGAAAGTAAAGGGTAACGTGTTCTCCAGCCACGTGCAACTTTGCCCCTGTAGACTCGCCTTGAAGCTGATCATGGGCATGCATGTGCAACACAATCCCAGTCATACTCGTTGTACAACTTAAGCCTCACTCTACACTCCAGCAAGAATTGGAGGATAGGAGTGCAAACCACTGCCCCCCCCATAGCCGACAATGACTAGCTAAAGAGGCATCTTTGTAGCCATACAGCCTGTGGACTCACCCCACAAGTTCTTGAGGTACAGAGCTCCCTGCCCTGCTCCAGCTCTTCATTGTCCTTGGAGTGAACCCTTCCATACAAACTCAGAGACAGGCAGGTAGCCCCAGCCATATACATGAAACCCTCTACTGCGCTCCCCATTGGAAAATGGCAGTGAGACCACCTCAGAAAGTCATGCCTAGTGCTCTCTATATGCAGTGTTTCAAAAGGAAAGAATAAATAGAGAAAATGCCCACAAATGGAGACTGAGGAAAAAGACCACAGATAGGATCGGGACCACCTCCTCCGTCACAGGCAGACTGAGAAGAAAGCAGTGAGTGCTGGGGATGCAGCTCAGTGGGAGGGCACCACCCTAGCATGTGTACAACCCTAGGCTTAATCTCTAGGACTGCCAAAATAAATCAGCAGGCCTGACAGCTCAGACCTGTAATCCCAGCACTCAGGAGGCTGAGACAGGAGGATTGCCTTAAGTTTGAGGCCAACCTGGGGTACTAACGTTCAAAGCCAACTTGAGCTATAGAGTAAATCATGTCTCAAAAACAAAACAAAGGGATTGGAGAGATGACTCAGTGGTTAAGAGCACTGACTGCTCTTGCAGAGGACCTGGGTTCTATTCCCAGCACCCACACAGCGGCTACCAAACCATCCTTAACTCCAGTTCCAGGGGAATCTGAAGCCCTCTTCTGACCTCCGAGGCATATTTTTTTAAAAAGACAAAGCCGGGCGTGGTAGTGCACGCCTTTAATCCCAGCACTACGTAGGCAGAGGCAGGCGGATCTCTGTGAGTTCAAGGCCAGCCTGGTCTACATAGTGAGTTCCAGGACAGCTGGGGCTACAGGGAGACCCTGTCTCAAAAAGACCAAAAAAAAAAAGACAAAACTACAAAGAAGGAAAAAAAAAGAAAAACTAGTAAATATTTTTTAAAGACCTCAGGACTTGAACTCAACCCTCAAGGCTAAACCTATTTCTACTGCTTTCCAGTTGCTTAACCATGAGCAAATTGGTGTGAGTCTTATTATCTCGCACTAGATTGAGGATAGACTCTGAAGTTAAGGGCGCTTGCTGCAAAAACGTGAAGACCAGAGGTCAATCCCAGCACCAGCATAACAAGCCAGGTATCCCAGCAGACCTGTAACCCCAGTTTCAAGAGGGGCGGAGACAGGAAGATTGCTGGGGTTTGTTGGCTTCTAGCTGAGAAAACGTGAGCCCCGGGTTGAGGGAGAGACCTGCCTCAAAAGAACAGGCAGAGAGTGATAAGGAGGAAACTTGACGCCCTCTTACGACCTCCATGTGTATGTGCAGTGCATGTACACTGCATGCATGCTCACACACACTCATGCACACACACTTGCATAGAAACAAACTTTTTTTTAATTAATTTACTTATGTGTATGAGTATGTTGCCTGCATGTGTATACGTGTGCTTGTGTTGTGTAATGCTTGCAGAGGTCAGAAGAGGACGTCGGATCCTCTGGAACTGAAGGTACGGGTTGTTGTTAACTGCTATGTGGGAGCCATCTCTCCAGCCCTCCCCTACCACCTTTTTTTGAGACGGTCTCCCTGTAGCCATAGCTGACCTGGGACTTACTATGCAGACCAGGATGACCTCAATCTCACAGATATCAGCCTGCCTGTGTCTCCTAAGTGCTGACCATCTTTTTTTAAGGTTGAGGATAAACTCTGTGATTGTACATACCTGAAATCCTAACACTTGGGAGGTGGAGGCAGAAAGAGCAGGAGTTGAGGCCATCCTGGGCTACATGAGACCCTCAGAGGGAAAAAGATACTGACTATAAAATCCATTCTCTGCCCAGGAGGGTTGTAAGGAGTAAGTGAAAGAATGGACAGCGAGTGGGGCATCGTGACTGACTTTTGTTCTCACACTTAACTCAGAAAAAGTAGGGGTGGTACAGATTGCATTAGTTTATCTCTACTGAGCAGAAAGAACAGAAAGTACATCCTTAGAAAGGTGTGAGTTATGCTTGACCTGAATAATGTTTTCGTTGTCCTCATTCCCCATCCCCACATTAGTCCAAATGCTGATCCTGGGCCTACGAATAGCCTGACTAAGTAGATGATTCAGGAAGAAAACAGTTGTCCCAGCAACAGGAACTACCCTGCCAACGTCATGATTATTCTCCCCGCTTGGCCCTCTCCAGATGCTGCTGCAGATCGCTGATGACTTTATTGAGAGTGTGGTGACAGCAGCCTGCCAGCTCGCTCGGCATCGCAAGTCCAGCACCCTGGAGGTGAAAGATGTCCAGTTGCATCTAGGTATGTGGTCCTAGTTCTCCCTGAAGTGTCTCCACGACTCCTTGAGGACTGTCAGGGAAAATGTCAGAGGGACTTTCATGCCAGGACCAATCACGAGCAGCACTGAATAGAGGCCTTTCAGTTGTGTAAGGCATGCAGCACTGGGTTTAAGCATATCCTTCTACTTTCCATCTTACCACCTTATCCTTTTGTACTCGATTTCTCTGAGATTCTGTTTCCTCGTTTATAAAGAAAACTGCAGTATCTTCCTTTCAGGGTAATTGTGAAAATTGCAAATTATGTTTGTAAAGTGACTGGCTTAGGGGCTGGTACCAAGTAACTGCTTAATAACTGTAGCTACTCTGATGTCTCTACCACTGAAATAAAACTTTCTAAAGAAGGGCTGGCAAGCCAGGCGTGGTGGTACACGCCTTTAGTACCAGTAAATGGGAGGCAAGAGACAGGCAGATCTTTGTGAGTTCAAGGCCAGCCCGGTCTACATAGCGAGTTCCAAATCAGCTGGGGCTACAGAGAGACCCGGTCTCAAAAAGACAAAAAAAAGGGGGGGAGGCCTGGCAAGATGGCTGAGCAGATTAAGGGGCTTGCCACCAAGCTTGATGACCTGAGTTCAATCTCCAGAATCCACATGGTAGAAGAAGAGAACCAACTCCCATAAGTTGTCCTCTAACTTATACCTGCACATATGCCTTCCACCACACATTCTCTATGAGCGCTCACACATACACAAATATACATACACACAATAAATGAATGAAAGTAAAAACAGTTTCTCATCCCAGCACTTGGGAGGCAGAGGCAGGTGGATCTCTGTGAGTTCAAGGCCAGCTGAGGCTATGGGGGAAAACAGTTTCTCAAGGCTGGAGGTATAGCCCAGTTTTAGAACACTTGCTTAGCATGTTCAGGGTCCCAGGTTTGATCCCCTAACATCACAAAAAGAACAAAACCTAAACTGTTCCTCTGAATTCCTTTGTGGTTTTTAACCCATTTGTAAATTTTCCCCATGAAAATGCTAATCAATGTGTATACAGTTTTTTATCCTTTCCCATTTAAGAAACTAAACTTGAGCTAGAGATCTCTGGAAGGTACTCACCTAACACTAGTAACCATAATCATGTGGAAGGGAAGAAGCACTCCAGCATTGGTTGCAATGTGACCAAAAGAAAAAACCCACCAGGCATGGTGGCTTAACACACCTAGCTAAATTGCTGATGTTGAGAGCAGAGAAAAAATTTTGCAGTTATCTTATTGTATAACAAATATCCCCAAAATACTGACTTTAAATAGTAGTAACTGGACCAGCAAGATGTTTTAGCAGGTAAGGCCCCTACCACCAATTCTGACAACCTGAGTTCAATTCCTAGGATCCACATGGTGGAAGGAGAACACTGACTCCTGCAAGTTGTGCTCTGACCTCCACATGTGCCTTTGTGTGCACACACATACATAAGTAATACATTTTTTAAATTAAAAGAAGAAATATTGGGGGCTGGAGAGATGGCTCAGCAGTTAAGAGCATTGACTGCTGCTGTTGCAGAGGACCTGGGTTCAATTCCCAGCACCCGCATGGTGGCTAAAAATCATCCTTAACTCCAGTTTCAGGAGAATCCAAAGCCCTCTTCTGACCTCTGCAGCATTGCACGACATGGGTGTACTCACATACATGCAGGCAGTACACTCATACACATAAAATAAAAATAAAATATTTTTAAAGTCAGGCGTGGTGGCACACACCTTTAATCCCAGCACTCAGGAGGCAGAGGCAGGTGGATCTCTGTGAGTTCAAGGCCAGCCTGGTCTACATAGTGAGTTCCAGGACAGCTGGGGCTACAGGGAGACCCTGTCTCAAAAAGACCAATATTGGAAGAGAGCTGTGCATCAAATTATTTTAATATGAAATACAAGTCATTCATTTGTGCAGTGTT
The DNA here is from genome assembly GCF_000622305.1 of Nannospalax galili. NCBI lineage: Eukaryota > Metazoa > Chordata > Mammalia > Rodentia > Spalacidae > Nannospalax > Nannospalax galili. The sequence goes on from NW_008350771.1 coordinate 1,357,285, forward strand.
TACTGTGCATTAAAGTTGGGCACAGTTGAAGCCCACCCAGTGTGGTAGCACAGACCTATTTTCCAACACTAAAAAAATTGGGGGCTGGAGAGATGGCTCAGCATTTAAGAGCACTGGCTGTTCTTGTAGAGAACCTGCATGGTGGCTAACAACCAGCTTCAACTCCAGTTCCAGGGGGGCGATGTAACATCCCCTTCTGACCTCTGTGGGCATTGCACACACAGGTGCATTTACATAAATTCAGGAAAACTCATACACATAAAATGAAATTTTAATTTTTAAAAAAACCTTAGTCGGGCGTGGTGGCGCACACCTGTAGTCCCAGCACTTGGGAGGCAGAGGCAGGTGGATCTCTGAGTTCAAGGCCTGCCTGGTCTACACAGTGAGTTCAGGCCAGCTGGGGCTACAGGGAAACCCTGTCTTAAAAAGACCAAAAAAAAAGACAAAAAAAACCTTAGAGAAGCTATGTGCTCTATATCCATTGGTAATCCATAGGATCACTCCCTAGAGTTAGTATAATCAGTGCCCAGATCATCCTGATGTTTGCCTCATGGTCACACTGCTCTCCTGACCTGTCATTCTGGGGCCCTTATTTCTGTGCTGGCATCTTTGCAGAGCGCCAGTGGAATATGTGGATTCCAGGATTTGGCTCTGAAGAAATCCGACCCTACAAAAAAGCTTGTACCACAGAAGCTCATAAACAGGTGAGGAGCCTGGGGACAGCCAGAGCTAATCCTAGAACCGCATGTTAGAGGGGGTAATATGGCTGCTTCTAGGAGTCTCTTTCCTCGACCCAGCCAGCTGCCTGGGGCTGTGCTGTTCTACCTGAGCTTTCAGTTTTCCCTCAGCTCTGATGGGTGTCCTCCTGATTCTAGCTCCTGATGTGAATGGTGGACACTCCCTTCCACAGCTCCTGAGTGAACTCTATTATTGCCATGCCACATGGCCCTGTGAATAAAGGGCAGGTCAGAGGAAGCAGAAGTGTGCTGTGCTTTAGCTGGGAGGTGGCACCCAGGTGTTCCTTGCTAGATATTCTGGGCTATACCCCAGTTAAGCTGCTGTCCTCTGCCCATCTTGACAGGGAGCTTTGGGGTCCATATGATACTATTTCTGCTGTGAAGCAAGTTGCCTGTGTCATTGATTAGTCTAACATCAACATTGGCCTTTCTGTTGTGATTTAGATGGCTGTGCTGGTTTGAAAAGTGAGCTTTTTTTAAGGCATGACAGGCACAGCTGAGCAGTACTGGGTCTTCTGATCTGTGAAGTGTGGACCCAGTGGCCTATCTGAACATCTCTGAGGGCCCTACTCTGCTCTCTGGTGGGAAGGAGCCTGCTAAGCTATGCTTTGTCTATAGTTCCCCAAGACTTCGACCTGTAGTGTAGATGATACAACCTGCCAGCTACATCTGCATGTTCCAGAGAGCTTCTGACTCTAGCCTCTGTTAACCACTGATTTCTCTCTCCTTTCAGAGAATGGCATTGATCCGGAAAACAACCAAGAAATAACATTTGGAAAGTCAGGGAATGGACAACAATGTATTTGGAGATACTTGAGCTGAGACCTCAGCCATCTCATCCTTGGAATTTTTTTTTAGATGCTTTACAGAGAAGCATATATTTTTTATTAACAGTGCAGCAATATCTATAATGACTGAGAAGATCTGCCAAAAGAATAAAGCCTCCTACCCCAACTTCTGGCCCCTTTTCCCTGCCGTCTCAAAGAGGAGCAATGTATCTGCCAGAGAAGATTTTATTTGTGGTTTATTATCTGTGATTGGATGTAGGGCAAAGCACTATGGTCATGTTGGGTGAGACAGTATTAGCAGGATTTGTAGAGGTTTGTTTCTTCCTCCCTTCGTCTTTCCCTGTACTTTGTAATGTCAGTGTTTATATGAATATGAACTTGATTTGGTTTTCCAGAATAAAGAAGTTATCAACTGAAAGACATAGGGTGCATGGCTGGCAGCCTTTCAAATGCCAGGGGAGTCAGGACAGGCAAGGCTTGGAGCGTTCCAGTCAGCAGGTGGCAGCACAGCCATTGATGTCTGCATTTGAGAAACTAAAGGCGGAAACCAGCAGTAGGAGTGAGTCCAGAGTCTCCACCATCAGACAGGGTGAGGTCTGCTAAGCCCCAAATGAACAAGCATCATGGTTTTGATAGTGCTAGTGTGCCTAGGAAAGTTGTTTGTTTTCTTTTTTCCTGGGGGCGATGGGAGGTGTTGAAGCAGGGTTTTGTAGCCCAGGCTGTCCTCAAACTGAACATGGTTGCCAAAGCTGACCTTGAATACCTGGTTCTCCTACCCCTGCCTCCCAGTGTGCTGAGGTTACAGGTGTGCATTGCCACACCTGGCATCTCGGAGCTCTTTTGGACCTCTTCTGGAACTCCATAGAAGGTTGTGTTCATCCTTGGTTCTGAAGAAGAATAAGAGTAACTTTGGGAAAAGTCTCATCGCTGGGATTCTCACTGCCCTGCAGAGGGAACCAGGCTGTGTCTAGACCTCAGGATGTCCTTCCAAGGCAACATCTATTATATTATTTTATGTGTATGTTTGTATTGCCTGCGTGTATATAAGTGCACCTGTGTCATGCATTGCCTGTGGAGGACAAAAGATGCCATCAGATCCCCTGGAACTGGAGTTATGAACAGTTGTTTGCTGTGTGGGTGCTGGGATTTGAATCCCAGTCTTTTTTGAGAACAACCAGTGTTCTTAACCACCGAGCCATCTCTCCATCTCCCAAGGCATCATCTTGACCTGTGCCCAGCACGGTCCTTGTGAACTGAGGAGGTCCATGGGGCCACAGCACAGGCACCTTCCTCCTTGGGACTGCTTTGGTCCCCTGCCTCTTGAGGTTTGGCTCAGGATGGGAACAACTCATAGATCTTAGATGAACAGCTCAAAGGCTGTGCTGATGTCACTGTTGCTATGGCTGAGATATCAACTTAGTGAGCTTACAGGGGGACAGCTTCCTGGTGTTACCCAACACTGAGCTACTAGGTCTGTGGCCTACCACTGGGATGAGGATGTTGAAGGGTTTTAGCTTTCTCCAGAACCTGCTGCCACTGGGAGATGCTTTCAAAAGATGTTCTGTGGTGACATTAAACAGCAGAAGGCTCCCGCTGAGTTCTAGTACGAGCTGGTCACTGACTCAACAGCCAAGAAGGAATCTGGAGTCTTCCTTTGAGAATAGAAAGGGACAGGAATTGGGGAAGTGTCACGGAAAGAGGTGAGGCACTCGAAATGCTTGAGCTTTTCATCAGCTGTGTGACAGGTGGTTTTCTCCAGTTCCTTGTCTGCACATTGAAAGACTAGTTCAAGTCCCTGTAAGCTGTACCCGTGCCTCTCCTAGGCAGAGCCACAGTGGTGACTGAAAAACCCGGGTGTTCTGCCATTAGAGGAACAGATGCTGTGAGTCAAGGGTCACAAGACTGGAGGGGGAAAGAACTAAATGTATACAAGCCCCAAGGCTACAATGTGGTGAGTTGGGCCAGGCCATGCAGCATCTTGTAGGCCCCAGCAAAGAGTAGTTTTTGTCCACAAGTAACAGGAGCCACTGAAGCATTTAATGCAGGAGTAGGCATGTGCAAAGCCCAGTGGTCTAAAGAAGACAGTGTGCCAGGAGCTAGGGATAGAGTTCAGTGATAGACCCCCATGCTTAGCATGACCAAGGCCCTGGTTTCAATCCTAGAAAGAAAAAATGGATCAACTTGTCTATGGCATAAGGTGTGAGATTAGAAGAAAGTAGCCATAGGGGAGCAGAGAGGGAGCCTGGGGTGGGCTCAGTGTGTGGCTTCATCCTGGCATGTAGGCATTTGGAGTGCTTGGTTCAGTGGCGATACTCCGAGCTCTCTCTGTTGCAGCAAGCTGCTCTGGGCTTCCCACCCTTTTCACCAGGGCAGTATTTTTCTTTTTTTTTTTCTTTTTTTTTTTTTTTTTAGACAGGGTCTCTGCAACACAGGCTAACCTGGAACTCACTGTGTAGACCAGGCTGGCCTCGATCTCAGAGATCTGCCTGCCTCTGCCTCCTGAGTGCTAGGATTAAGGGCATGCGCCACCATACCTGGCTTCAGAGCATTATTTTTCTTAAGTCTTGGAATTTGGAAACAATTGTGTCAGACAAGAGGCAATGACCACCCTGGCATGAAAAAGGTCATGGTGAAGAGGGTGTTGTGAAGTTTAAGTATAACATGGCAATTCCCATCTTTGTGTGTGTGTGTGTGTGTGTGTGTGTGTGTGTGTGTGACACTGTGAGAGAGAGAGAGAGAGAGAGAGAGAGAGAGAGAGAGAGAGAGAGAGAGACGTGCACACATGAATGTGGAAGCCAAAGGACAGCCTCGGGTGTCCTCAGGAATACCATCTACCGTGTAACAGGGTCTCAGTGGACTAGAGCTAGCTGGCCACTGAGCCCTAGAGATCCTCCAGTCTCTGCCTCCCCAGAGCTGAGATTACAAGTATATGCCACCACATTCACTTTTTTACATAAATTCTGGGAATCAAACTCAGTTTCTCATGTTTTTCAGACAAGCACTAACTTGAGCTATCTCCGAAGCCCTGGTTTTCATTATTTGTTGCAGTTGTTTAAGGAAAAAACAGGTTAACTGAGTATACTGCAAGGAGCAACAGGCTGGACAGTAACTAAAATACCACGAGCCTTATTTTTTATTGTTGTTTTGGCTTTTGAGACAGTTTCTCACTATGGTAGCCTTGGCTGGCCTGGAACTCACTATGTAGACCAGGCTAGCTTCAAACAGAATTCTACCTGCCTCTGCCTCCTAGGTGCTAGGGATTAAAGGTGTGTACAACCATGCCAGTCCCAGGATGAAGAATGGTACCTGGAATAAATGGGCATGGTGTGACCCACATCTTTAATCCCAGCATTTAGGAGGCAGAGGCAGGCAGATCTCTGTGAGTTCATGGTCAACCTAGTCTCTGGTCTACATAGTGAGTTCCAGGCCACCTGGGGCTACAGGGAGATCCTAAAAAAACAAAACAAAACAAAAAAAAACCTGGGATATTTTTCTTGAGAGTTTATGTTGGCTTTTTGTTTTTTTTCTTTTTTGTATTGCTAGGGATTAAACTCAGATCCCTTACTCATGCTAACCTAGTGCTATACCACTAAGCCACATTTCCAGACTGTAGGTTTTTTTAATTTAGTATTTATTTATTTTTATTTTATGTGTATGAGTGTTTTGCCTGAATATATGTAAGTTCATCCATGTGTATGTACAATGTCTATGGAGGCCAGAAGAGGGCATCAGATCTCCTGGAACCAGAGTTAAAGACAGTTTTAGCCACTATGTGGGTGCTGGGAACCGAACCTGGGTCCTCTACAAGAGCAGCCAGTGTTCTTAACTCTCCAGTCCCTAGACTTCTCCAATCCCTAGACTTTGATTTTTAATTTTTTTTATATTTTATTTTTTAAATATAATTTATTATTTTTATTTTATGTGTATAAGTGTATCACCTGCATGTATGTGAATGCACCCGTGTCATGCAATGCCATGGAGGTCAGAAGAGGCTTCGGATGGTTGGTAGCTGCCATGTGGGTGTTGGGAATTAAACCCAGGACCTCTGCAAGAGCAGTCAGTACTCTTAACTGCTGAGCCATCTCTCCAGCCCCCTATATTTTATTATTTTAATTTTATGTGTATGGGTGTATTGCCTGTATGTGCACCTGTGTGGTGCAATGCCCTCAGAAGGTCAGAAGAGGGTATCAGATCCCCTGGGACTGGAGTTACGGACAGTTAGTTGTCATGTAGGTGCTGGGTTTTAAACCCAAGTCCTTTGCAAGAGCAGTTAGTACTTGTAACCCCTGAGCCACTTCTCCATCCCTTTTAATTATTTTTTTTAATTTTGTGTGTATGAGTGTGTTGTGTGCTTGTATCTAAATACATCAGTGAGCGCAATGCCTGTGGAGTTGAGAGGACAGTGTAAAATCTCCTGGAACTGGAGTTACAGAGAGTTGTTAACTGCCATGTGGGTGCTGGGAACTGAACCCCAGTCCTCTGCAAGAGCAGTCAGTGCTCTTAACTGCTGAGCCATTTCTCCCTAGATTTTGGTTGTTTGAGAAAGGGTTTCCCTGTACAGCTCAGGTTGGCCTCAAATTCCTGGTCTTCTTGCCTCAGCCTACTGAATTACTGCGTGACCGGGACTAGGGATAGGTGCCACCAAGCCTGGTTTGAGTTGTTAAGTAAAGCTTGAAACAAGCTGGAGAGATGGCTCAGCAGTTAAGAGCACTGCTTGCTCTTGCAGAGGACCTGGGTTCAATTCCCAGTGCCCACATTGGCGGCTAACGACCATCTGTAACTCCAGTTCTAGGGGATCTGATGCCTTCTGACTTCCACAGGCATTGTATGACACAGGTGGACTTACATGCAGGCAATACATTCATACACATAAAATAAATTTAAAAACTCAATACTGCTGCACAAGATTGGCATATAAATAAACAGGCTGCAAACCACCACCCAGACAGTGGGAGGCCATGAAGATTTAGAAGGCTGGCATGTCCCTAGTGCCCAGCTGCCAGTGTGTGGAGTGTGTGGAGTTATTTGGATCAAAGGTAAAGTAGTAAGGTTTGAGGGGTCCTTCAGTAGAAGAATTCACTAAAAAGGAGGGAAGGGAGTGGCTGTAATAGGATGAGTCAGGAAGACACAAGGATGAGTCCGGAAGACCTGGGATTAGGAGCCATCATGAAGCGGTTCCCCTCTGCCCATATGGGGTGGGTAAGAAGGGAAAAGCTAAACTAAAGTCTTTCTTGGGATTTGAAAAGATAAGACCTCAATAGCCAGGTGTGGTGGCACTTGCCTGTGACCCCAGCACTCAGGAGGCAGGGACAGGATTGCTGTCAGTTCCAGTCTAGCACAGTCTACATGTGTTCCAGGCCAGTGCTTAGTGAGAACTTGTCCCCAAAAATAAATAGGGCTGGAAATGTAGCTTAATTGGTAGAGTGCCTGCTTAGTATGCACAAAGCTTTGGGTCTGATCTCCAGTACCGCTTAAAAACAGGCATGAAGTGTAAACCCTGTCTCAAAAAAAAAAGCCAAAAAGCCAAAAAAAAAAAAAAAAAAAAAAAAAAAAACAGGCATGAAGTGCACTTGGGAGACAGGCAAAGAGGATCAGGAGCTCAAGGTTATCCTTGGCTACATAGTGAGTTTAAGGCCAGCCTAGAATACATGTGACTGTCTCAGAAAAGAAAACTCTGGCTATTGTTGTACCTCATCCACTGGACCCCAAAAAGACCAACGAGGACCCAACACACCAAAATGCAAAAGCAAAGGTTTATGGTTTATTCGGACTTAAGCTCGGGCTCTCAGACCTCACCAACTCAACGGATCTGTGCTGAGAGCCCAGAGTAAGGGAGAGTGGAGCCTTTTATAGGTTTTAGACAAAGGGGGGATACCAAACATACATACATTTTGGTTGGTTCAAGGAGCCCGCTTGCCAACATAATTTTAAACTGATTGGATGTATAAGATGCAGCCCTGGAAGTTTCTTATTGGTAGGTGCTATTCTCAGGGCTGTGGAATGTGCTGACTGTTACCTGTGGGGCCAGGAGTCTCCGTTTTTACCTTATAGGACAGTTTTTATGCGCGGGCTTGCTTAATCTATAGTTTCCTGGAAGGGGGCTGGAGAATAGCAGACGGGTCAGGGCATGCCAGGGTATGTCTAGGCATGTCTAAAGCAGCAGCCAAGCATTTTACAGAAGCTAAAAGCAATTAGTGGGGGTCTGGAGGGATTGGGCGGTAGCAGGTGAATGAAGAGGGTCTCAGAGTTCTACATTCCCCCCTTGTCTTGTAACTGGGGAACCCAATCATGGGTTCTGGTCGGCCAGCTCACAGGTATCTGGGGGGATCGTGCTAAGGGGCATATAGACTTGTTGCCTCTGAACCATAAGTTGGATGGTGCCTAACCTGTCCTTCATGAACTGTACTAATCTATTGAGGATGCATGGCCCAAAGGTGAGTATTAAAAATAAAACTATAAGGGGACCTAAGAGGGTGGAGATGAGGGTTGCCAACCAGGGAGATTGGTTGAACCAGGACTCAAACCATCCCTGTCTGGCCTCTTGTTCTAGTCTCCTCTGTTCCAATCCTTCTCTTATTTTGGCCATGTTATCCTTTATTAATCCTGAGTGGTCCCTATAAAAACAGCATTCTTCTCTTAGCGTGGCACATAGACCACCCTGCTGTAAGAACAGGAGGTCTAATCCCCTACGATTTTGAAGGGCTAGCTCAGCCAGCAAGCTCAGGGAGTCTTGTAGGTGAGTAATTGACTCCTCGACTCATCGGAGATCTGAATCTAAGCTGAGGGCTAGCTCAGCCAGTGAGCTCAGGGAGTCTTGTAGTTGAGTAATTGACTCCTCGACTCGTTGGAGATCTGAATTTAAGCTGGCTCTGAGCTGGGAATAATACTGATCTTGTCTTGCCAAGGCTGTGGCTCCTGTCCCTATCCCAGCAGCAATCCCTGTCCCAATGAGGAGACTTAAAGTTACTGCGGTTATTGGCTCCCTTCTAAAGTCTAGTGAGGCTGGTAGTTCTTGGGCCTTTTAGACTAGTATAGAGGGTTAAGAAATCTTCATGAGTGTGGTAGGTGATTCTAGGCAGGAGTCTGATAACACAGAAACCAGATGTTCTCTGCAGGACTTCCCGATTTACACAGGCTGTTAGTCCCATGGTGCAGGCCCACCAGGTGTCATTGTGAGGCAGGAGGAACTGCCCCCTCCCTGTGACATTAAGGGGGAGGATGGTGTTGCAGAGGCTAGTATAGGTCAGTGGGACCTGGCCAACACAGGCCCCAATGCCAGTTAACTGCGTTAGGGTAAGAGAAACATTTGATAGCCATCTGCATTCTGTGTAATCCACGAGGGAGAACATTCCTTGTACAGCAGTTCCCTCATAATATGGGGGGGCAGCCCCATAGCAGAGCCAGCAAGAGTGGG
>NW_008350771.1:1366380-1367137 GCF_000622305.1 Nannospalax galili
GCCCATGGTGCAGGCCCACCAGGTGTCATTGTGAGGCAGGAACGGTAAGGAGGGCCCCAGGGTCTCTCCCTGCAGCATATAGGCATAGGCCCCATGTGTGTCCTACATCCCACCCCATAGACTGTTTTTCTTTCTCAGTGAACCGAATTATGAGGGGGTTGCACCGTGGTTGGGTGCAGGGCACCCCCATACCTCTACCAGTGGTCCCTCCCTATCCCAGGGTGGTAGATCCGGGGGCCTGTTGTAGGGTTACTAGATCCCTGGTTGATGACCCTTTCCACCAGTATGTGCCGGTGGTCTCACAGCCCCAGTCAGTGCAATAATAATCCCCAGGTCCCCCACATTTGTTCTTAACTTGTCTGCTGCATCTGTGGCCTGGACAAACATAGATGGCAAGGCTTCGTGTGCGTGATCTGGGGCCAGGGTCTCGGCAGCCAAAGGGGGTCTGGTCATGAGGTTCCCATTCTCCTTCAAAGATGTCACAGGGGTCAACCCAAAGGTCGGGGTACCAAGTGTTGGGAGAGGCTGTCTTGGAGGTAGAGTTGATGACCGTCCCCGTGGCGGGGTTGGTGATTACCCAAGTTAAGTTTTGGGGCATATGGGGATTTATGTTACTTACAGGAAAGGTGCCATCAGCTGATAAGCAGTTCAATGTCAATAATAGACAGGTTAGCAGGAAGGGTCTCATCAGATGCAGAGCTTGAAAGGATTTGAAGGGTGTGGGGATGCCTTCCAGGTGTCTCCCTTGTAATCCTCT
>NW_008350771.1:1368793-1369693 GCF_000622305.1 Nannospalax galili
GGTCCCTGTGGAAGCGATGGTGGCTCCTCAGGGTTAGGAGGCAGGGCCTGCACTTGTGGTGCCATTGGCAGGACACCCATCTGAGGGGAGTAGGGCAGGGGAAAGATGTCGTTCTCTGTGCCTCCCTGGAGAATGGGTTTCTCTTCCACCTTTGGTCTGAGAGGGAGGACCTGCAGAGGTAGAGGGGGAGCAGTTGGATTAATCAGGGGAAGGAAGGACTTGACCCAGGTGGGGGGGGCCATTGGGTTGTTCGATGAGGCCTCGCCAGGTCACAATGTATGGGATCTGGTCCTGGTGGCCAGTCCGTGGGCAGAAGACGTGGTCCTCTACCCTTGAAATCAAACTCAGGTTAAAAGTCCCTTCAGGGGGCCATCCAACATTGAAGGAGGGCCAATCAACCGAACATAAAGTTGTCCATTTTTTTTCTTTACATCTACACTATTGTTATGGCAATTGTCTTAACGTCCCCCCAGTGGACTAGTGTAAGATCTAGAGGGGAAGATGGGGTGTTGCCCATAGTATTTATCAGTCCTGTCCATTTCATCAACAAAGAAATTAGAATGAAGATCACAAGACACAAGAATGACACAGACAGAGAGAGGGCCCAAATCAAACTACCGCGGCTTTCAGATGGTCTGGACTCTCGGCTGTGTGGATTCCCTGGCTCGATTGTGCCAAAGACCGTCCAGATAGGACTCACGTGTCCCAACAGGGTCGCAAGGTCCTCTGAGGTTTCAGATGGACTAGTGTCCTAGTGGGGTGTCCAGTGGGGAACACCCACCCCGACAAGGATGGGGATGTCTCTCGAATCCTCCAGGTTGCCTTGCTAGCATTCCAGCGACAAAAAACAGATCAGATGGCCGCAACCAAAGGGAAAGTATAGAAAAGACAGGCAGACAA
>NW_008350771.1:1369729-1370404 GCF_000622305.1 Nannospalax galili
ACCACTTCTACTGCTTGTAGTTTGTGGTCTTTGTCTTTAAAAGAAACCTGTGAACTGGGCTCTGGGCTTCTGTCCTCCGAGTGAGGCAGGAGTCCGTTTTGCAAAACGCCAATAAATCCCTCTTGCTTGTTGCATCTCCTGGTCTGAGGACTGAGTTATTGGGGAGCAGCCTCATGTGGACGTTGGATACCCCATCTGGGGTTCCAACACTTGGAGGTCCCACCAAGATCCAGGCCACCCCCAGACACATTTCCTCAGATCAGCAGGAGGTAAGAATAGATGTCTTGTGATTTGTCTTGGTCTTAATGTCTGTCAGTTATTTTCTGTTCTGGGAACGTTCCATCTGAACATTTGTGCCTGTGCAGGACCTGTAAGTCTGTATTCTGGAAACCAGTGGGAGTGGCAGACGTGCCCAGAGGCCCCTGGTTCTGACACTCTGGCCTTAGGGACCGGAGTGGTCTGGAGTGGGAAGGACGGCGAAGTTTTCCTTCCCCTGGGAGAAGAAGGGAGTTTGGCTTGGCTTGGCTACTCCCCTCCCACTCTGTACTTTCTGTTCTTGAGTTAAGGGACACATGCCAAGAAATTCTCTGTTCTGTGTATTGTCTGTGTCTGTGTTCAGGGATCCCAAAAGTGAGAATGGTGGGTGCAGCGGGTGGATGAATGAAAGAAGGACCG
>NW_008350771.1:1371126-1381098 GCF_000622305.1 Nannospalax galili
GCCCCTGGCTCTGAAACTCTGGCCTTAAGGACCGGAGTGGTCTGGAGTGGGGATGACGGCGTAGCCTTCCTTCCCCCGGGAGAAGAAGGGAGTTTGGCTTGGCTACTCCCCTCCCACTCTGTACTTTCAGTTCTTGAGTTAAGGGACACACGCCAAGAAATTCTCTGTTTTGTGTATTGTCTGTGTCTGTGTTCAGGGATCCCAAAAGTGAGAATGGTGGGTGCAGGGTGTGTCTGAATGAAAGAAGGACCGGTCCACATGAATGTGATTTAATGTGATATGTATGCTTGATGGTTGTGTTAGTTACATAGAGGGAGGTCTGGGTTTGTAATTTTCTCAATGCTCTCTATTTTAAACTTTCCCTTCCTCCTTTTTCCTTCCTCTTATTCTTGGCCTGAGTCTTCACGTGGGACCATTAAAGGCAAAAGAGCAATTGAGGTTTTCTGTTCAGGGCTACTCCCTGATGTAAGCCAAAAGCTCTTAGCCCTCTTAGCGGACCCCAACTGCCCGCACAGGTGGAGACGAGACAGCCTCTCTGTACTTCCTTCTCCTCTCCATTCCTCTCTTCAGCCACTGAAAAAGCCCCGTGGGCACGGGTCGAGCAAATAAGAGGCACAGGGCGCTCGCCACTAAAAGACTCCCGTGGAAGGATAAGGGGGGTCCCAGGCGTGAATCCCAGATCCAACAACTCCTCCAGGTACTTCTAACCACAGAGGAAAGACAGCGAGTCATCCTGGAGGCCCGGAAAAACGTCCCTGAGCAGGATGGGAGACCCACTCAGCTCCCAAATGAAATAGACGCAGGATTTCCTCTGACCAGACCCAACTGGGACCCTGAAACTGTGGCAGGTAGGGAGCATCTCCGTCTTTATCGCCAGACTCTGTTAGTGGGTCTCAAAGGGGCCGGAAGGTACCCAACCAGTTTGGCAAAGGTACGTGCTATAACCCAGGGAAAAAATGAAACCCCTGCAGGATTTTTAGAACGTCTAATAGAGGGATATCAGATGTATACCCCTTTTGATCCCACAGCCCAGGAGCGGACCTTATTATGGCCTTCATAGGGCAATCTGCTCCTGAATTCATGGAAAGCTTCAACGGCTAGAAGGCCTTCAGGGGTACTCCTTACAGGATTTAGTAAGAGAAGCTGAGAAAATTTACAATAAGCGTGAGACATTAGAAGAAAGAGAGGACAGAATTAGAAAAGAACAGGAAGCCAGAGAAGATAGGAGAGAGAGAAAAAAAACAACAAAGAGTTGAGTTGAATCTTGGCCACAGTAGTTCAGGGAGCAGGACCAGGTAGGGACTTGGGAGACAAAAGAAGACCCCGAGTGGACAAAGATCAATGTGCTTACTGCAAGGAGAGAGGACATTGGGCTCGAGAATGCCCAAAGCTGAATAGACTCCAACAGACCCCAGTCCTGACCCTAGGGGACTAGGGGAGTCGGGGCCAGGAGCTCCCCCCTGAGCCCAGGGTAACTCTAAAGATAGGGGGGCAATTGACTACCTTCATGGAATACACAGGAGCTCAACACTCAGTCTTGACAACAACCAAGGGACCCATAAGTTCCAAAACAGCCTGGGTCCAAGGGGCTACTGGAGGAAAGACATATAGGTGGACCACAGAAAGAAAAGTGGACCTCAGTACAGGACAGGTCTCCCACTCGTTCTTACTGGTCCCAGACTGTCCATATCCCCTTCTTGGGAGAGATTTACTCTCCAAGTTAGGAGCCCACATCCACTTCACTAAAAAGGGATCCACTGTACATGGAAAAGATGGAGCTCCATTACAGGTATTAACCCTGTGACTGGAGGATGAACATCGGTTGTATGAGGGACCGATAGCAGAAACTCCTGGTATATCTGATTGGCTAAGTAAAATCCCTTTAGCATGGGCCGAGACAGGAGGCCCAGGACTGGCATGCAATAAGCCTCCAATAGTGGTCACACTAAAACCATCTGCAACTCTGGTCTCAATCAGACAATACCTTATAAGCAGAGAGGCCCGAGAAGAAATCAGACCTCATATTCAGAGACTTTTACAAGTAGGTATACTTTGCCCCTGCCAGTCCCCTTGGAACACCCCACTGCTCCCCCTAAAGAAGCCAGGAACAAATGACTACCAACCAGTCCAAGACTTAAGAGAAGTCAATCGGAGGATAGAGGATATACACCCTACTGTTCCAAATCCTTACAATCTCCTGAGTACCTTGCCTCCCAGTCACAGGTGGTATACTGTTCTTGACCTGAAGGATGCGTTCTTCTGCCTAAGACTGAGGCCGGTTAGCCAGCCCATCTTTGCTGACACTGAGATTCCCCATGATTGTCAGCAAATACTTGTGGAGACCCATGGGACCAGAGAAGACCTCACTGACCAGCCCCTAACAGATGCAGATGCCACCTGGTATACAGATGGGAGCAGTTTTCTGCGAGACAGTGAGCATAAAGCAGGGGCGGCGGTGGTTGATGGGGAAAGAATAATCTGGGCCCAAGCCCTGCCACCTGGAACATCAGCCCAGTGAGCTGAATTAGAAGCCCTAACTCAGGCCCTAAAATTAGCAAAGGGCAAAAAGGTCAACATTTACACCGACAGCCGCTATGCATTTGCCACTGCTCATATACTTGGAGAAATTTACCGGAGGCGGGGACTCCTCACCTCGGCTGGTAAGGACATCAAAAACAAAGAAGTGATAGTGGCCCTTTTACAAGCCTTGTACTTGCCAAACCAGGTCAGCATAATTCACTGCCCTGGGCATCAACGAGACCAGGGGCCGATTGCTCGAGGCAATCGGATGGCAGATGAAGCTGCACGTCAGGCAGCAGAAGGCACCTGCATTTTCTACACCCATTCGGACCTGGAGGCTGAAATTGAAGCACAAACAAAGGAGGGAGATGCTCCTTTCACCTACACTGAGCAGGATCTGGAACTCGTTCGAAGGCTCAACGCTACTTTGGACCCAGAATCTAAAATGTGGAAATATCAGGATCGAATCATACTGCCCCGAAAGGAGGCCCTTGAGTTAATCTCCCAACTCCACCAGTGGACACACTTAGGATACAAGAAACTAAAGACACTGTTAGGAAGAGAAGAACAAATTTATTATTTCCCAGGCCTCAATCAACTAGTCCAAAAGGTAGTGGGAGATTGTGTCTCATGTTCCCTGGTGAATGCTACCAGGTCAAAGGTCCCATCTGGTAAGAGAGAAAGAGGAACACGACCAGGGACTAACTGGGAAGTAGATTTTACTGAGGTACTCCCAGGAAAATATGGGTATAAATACCTTTTAGTGTTTATAGACACTTTTTCAGGGTGGGTTGAAGCTTTCCCCACCAGAAAGGAAACAGCTCAGACTGTGGTAAAGAAGCTGATTGAAGAAATCTTCCCTCGATTTGGACTGCCCAAGGTAATTGGGTCTGATAATGGCCCAGCCTTCATCTCCCAGGTAAGTCAGGGAGTGGCCAAAACATTGGGGATTAATTAGAAATTACATTGTGCTTACATACCCCAAAGTTCAGGACAGGTAAAAAAATAAATAAATAAATAAAACCATTAAAGAGACCTTAACTAAATTAGCTCTAGAGACTGGCACTAAAGACTGGGTGCAGCTCTTACCTCTAGCTCTATTTCGAGCTAGAAATACTCCAGCCATGCATGGTCTAACCTCCTACGAAATCCTTTTTGGAGGACCACCTCCTGTTCTCAATGTAACTTTGTCCCCCTTGCCCTCTTCCTTTGATAACCCCAGCTTAAAAACAAGACTCCAAGCCCTTCAGATCATCCAGAACCAGGATTGGAAGCCCTTGGCTGCTGTCTACCGGCCTGGAAGCCCACAAACGCCCCACTCCTACCAGATTGGAGATCAGGTGTACGTGAGAAGACACAACGTAAAGACTCTTGAACCACGATGGAAAGGACCCTACACAGTTCTCCTGACTATGCCTACAGCCCTCAAAGTAGATGGGATTTCAGCCTGGATCCATGCTTCCCACGCTAAAAGAGCCCCGACCCAGGGCGACACTGGAAAATGGCATCTACACAGAACATCCAACCCTCTAAAAATAAGACTCTCCAGAGATACATACTACGGTGTGAATATGGAAGAGGTTAGCTCTCAGGAATCAGTTCCCTCTTTCTGCTATGGATTCCAGGAATCTAACTCAGTCATTGGGATTACTTTGAAAGAGCTTTTACTTGCTGAGTTATCCTGTCAAAAAACTGATGGACCCAAGTCCCTCCAAAATGATGGATTTAAACTAAAATCCCCCAGGCCTGAGAAAAACTGTACAAGGAAGTAAAAATGAAAAATAATTCTAACTGCTAAGAACAAGCTGAGCTGACCTTTTTCATGCTCCCTGCCCAAGCTGGAAATCATCCCAGAAATGCCCCCCACCTCTGCTTGGCACATAGCCGCCGCTTGTAGTTTTTGCCTTTAAAAGAAACCTGTGAACAGGGTTCTGGGCTTCTGTTCTCCGAGTGAGGCAGGAGTCCGTTTTGCAAAACACCAATAAATCCCTCTTGCTTGTTGCATCTCCTGGTCTGAGGACTGAGTTATTGGGGAGCAGCCTCCTGTGGACGTTGGATACCCCATCTGGGGTTCCAACAGGCTACAGGAAGACCTTGTCTCAAAAAAAAACATCTTAGCTGGGTATGTTGGCCCAAGCCTGTAATTTTAGCACTTGGGGAGCAGAGGCAAGAGAACAACCTGATCTCCACAGAGAATTCCAGAAAAGCAAGCTACATAGTGAGATGCTATCTCAAAACAACTACAAAATAGGGCTGAGGGTGTAGCTCAGCTGGTGAAATGCTTGCCTAGCATGCAGGAAGCCCTGAGTTGGATTCGTTCTCAAGCTCGTTCTCAAGCACCACAGAGAAATTAAGATCTAAATCCCAACACTGGGGGGTAGAGGCAAGAGTATCAGAAATTCAAGGTCATCCTTGGTTACATAGGGAGTTCAGGACCAGCCTGGGCTAGAGACCCTATGCCCAAAACAATAGGGAAAAAAAAGTTTCACTGGATCTTTATTAACCAGACAGAAGCATGAAGGGCTGGGCTGGAGTTGTTCAGGACTGCCCTTCAAGCCAAACAACACTTTTCTGTTGCTTTGATAGAAACACTGACCAAGACAACTTATAAAAGGAAGAATTTATTTGAGCTTATGGTTCCAGGGGAATTACAGTCCGTCATGGCAGGGAGGCATGGTGGCTGGATGTGGCTAGACCAGGAGCAGCAGAAGCTAAGCTCTCACATCATCACGCAAGGCACAGTAAGCAAGAGAGTGATTGGCAATTTGGCAAGGCTTAAGAACTCTGTAAGCCCACCCCCAGTGACGTGCTTCCTCCAGGATAGCCACACCTTCTAAAACATCCCAAAACAGCGCCACCATCTGGGGACAGAGTGTCCAAATACTTGGAGCCTATGGGGGACATTATCATTCAAACCATTACAAACCCCGTCTTCAGAAGTTCACTGTGCTCACTTGTGAAAGATCATCACAGCTGGACTGGTGCACTGTTGACCTCCCCTCATAGAAGGAGGGTTGGGGAGGGTCATGGGATCTGTTGTAGGCAATTTTGCCCTACTTGTACATGGCCTTGAGGAAGGGCAAGAATTTATTGGCTGGGAAAGAGTAGGGGAAAGAGGAGATGTCATCTGTGTGGCTATGGGGACATCATTCATGCTGGGTGAAGACCTTCCTTCCAGTGTGGCCTTGGGTTGGGGGAGCACCCACGTTCTTGTAACCCCCTCATCTGTGCTTTGTAAGTAAGTCCAATAAATATTCATTGATTTTCCTAGAGTGAACTTTGATGGAATAGTACATCATTATCACTGAGACTGACAGTGGAGGTGGTGGACAGTGTGGAAATTGTTTACAACACACAGGTAAGGAGTTTTAACAACGTACAATCACTTGTAGTCCAGCACTCAGAGTGTGCTCTCACTCCAGAGTTGATGCTTCAGTGACCTCCATGACCCCAGTCCTTTCTCGTGCCTCCCTTTCTGAGAGATAGACTATGTCCTTGACCTTTAGGGCTGGGGTAGTGTGGGCAAGGCCCAAGCCTTCAGCCTGCCATGGCCATACTCACCAAGCCTTTCCTGGCCAGCTGTGTCCTCCATAGAACTGGAGTTTATGTGCCCCAGACCCCACCTCCACAAAGTCCACAGAGAAGTCTACCCCTAGCATCCCAGTGACAGTCTCTGCAAAGATCTATACCCCACCCCCACCCCCCAGCAGTATCTCAGCAGAGAAGCTCTGTCCACAGTCAAGGTTCTGAGGAGTATATGAAACTGGTACTGCCAGAGGCCTCCGAGGTCTACAGGCCGGCAGGACACTGGGACCAGGCAGGAGGAGAATGGAGGCCAGAACTGAGCACAGAAATGCAGCTCTGGGGGTGATTGAGATTTATAGCAGAAATGGAGTCAGAAGCACTCAGGAGGCAGAGGCAGGTGGATCTCTGTGAGTTAAAAGCCAGCCGGGTCTAAATAGTAAGTTCCAGCCCAGTTGGGGCTAAAGGGAGGCCTTCTCCCGCCAAAAAAAAAAAAAAAAAAAAAAAAAAAAAAAAGATAGAAAAGTAGCTTATGGGGCTAGAGAGATGGCTCAGTGGTTAAGAGTACTTGCTGCTCTTATAGAGGACCTAGGTTCAGTTCCCAGGACCCACATGGTGGCTAACAACCATCTTTAACTCTAGTTCTAGAGGATCTGATGCCCTCTTCTGGCCTCTGAAGTTTCCAGGCACATGCATGGTACACATACATACATGCAGGCAAACACTTATCCACACAAAAGAAAAATAAATCATAAAATAAACAAAGGAACTCAAAGTGAGCTTGGGAGCAAGCCAGAAAGCTGCATTCCTCCATGGTTTCTGCCTCAAGTTCCTACCTTGAGTTCTTGCCTTGGCTTCCCTTGATGATGGATTATAACCTGTAAGATGAAACCCTTTCTTTCTGTGCTGGTTTGAATGAGAAATGTCCCCCATAGGCTCAAGTATTTGAACACTTGGTGTTGGGGAACCCTGCTGTTAAGGTCGGATCCTTTCTCAGCCTGGGCTTCCTTCCTGACTTACCTGGAAAGTGCCTCCAAGCACAGATGCCTGACCTTATTCAGAACATGACCTTTGGCATAGTTACCTGCAAAGAAACTACCCCCAGGTTTTCTCTATATGATAATTAGGCATTGCCCTATAGTCGGATGAGAGGATCCCCCTGCCACATGTAAATAAAGCACACTGAATCTGGAGCTGTGTCACTGAATCTGGAGCTGTGTCACTGAATCTGGAGCTGTGTCACTGAATCTGGAGCTGTGTCACTGAATCTGGAGCTGTGTCACTGAATCTGGAGCTGTGTCACTGAATCTGGAGCTGTGTCACTGAATCTGGAGCTGTGTCACTGAATCTGGAGCTGTGTCACTGAATCTGGAGCTGTATCACTGAATCTGCCTCCATGGAAGGGCTTTCTTCTGTCAGTGCTCACTGGCCGTCCTGACCCTGTTCGTCGCTTCTGATCCCTTTGTCCTCGTGGACTGGTGGCCAATGACCCACGAGGGGATGGAGAGACCCCACAACTTGGTTCTCAGTGAATGGCACTGTCTGGGGGAGGTCGTGGAACCTTGAGGAGCTGTGCTCTTGCTGGAGGATGCACATCATTGGGAGTGGGCTTTGGGAATTCATAGCTTCACCCCACTTCCAACTCTTTGTTTCTGCCACTGAAGATGTCATCTCTCAGCGTACTGCTCCTTCCGCCAAGCCTCCCCACCACGATGGACTCTTCCTCTGGAACTGTAGGTCAAAATGAACTGGTGTGGTATTTCATCATAGCAACAGAACAGTAGCTAAACAGTTGTTTTAATCAGTGTTTAATCAAAGCAACAGAGAGCAAATTAGAGCAAGGAGTGACTCTCATTTTACTGTAAGAGCACTCAGGCTCAGGGGCAGAGGACATAGAGACTGGGCTTCAGACCAGCTGTCTCAAGACAGCTCCAGCTGTGTTCACCTACTAGGCATGAGGGACTTTCAGATCAGACAGGACCTTCACAAAGGATCCCATGGCAGCAAGGCATGGTGGTGCACACTGATCTTCCCAGCACTGAGGAGGCTAAAGCAGGAGGTTGACAGAGGAGACACATTCTTGTCTTGATTTCAAGGTTTGCACCCCAGCCAAAGACTACAGAAGACAGGGTGTTTCAGGCTGAGCAAGCAGCTCACAGAAAGCTCTAGAAGTCAGAGCACCTGGCTTCACTATAGTTGCCATGATTGGAGGGTTTGGACAAGACACTATATTTGTACAGAATACCCTAGGGATAGATCCAGAAAGATGATCTAGAACTTCACCCTTAGTTAAAAAGCAGAGCTCAGCCCTATCTCCAGACGGGAATCAGGACCTTTAAGAACTTCATTAGAACTGGGTGTGGTAGCATATGCCTTTAGTTCCAGCACTCAGGAAGCAGAGGCAGGCAGATCTCTGTGGGTTCAAGGCCAGTCTACTCTACATAGGGAGTTCCAGGCCAGCTAGGGCTACAGGGAGACCTTGTCTCAAAGACAAAACAACAACAACAACAAAAAAAAACCCCAAACCAAAAAACTTTGTTAGAGTCAAGAATCCATATTTCCTTAGTGGTTAATCTAGTTCCCATCATGAGTAATAGCAAAACTTTCATTTTGTGGTCTACTGTGTGGTGAGCGTTGCTCAAGATTTCTTATGGAATGCTCTCTGATTCCCCATTTTAGAGATGAGTTCATTGAGGCTCAGAGTGGAAGGGAACTGCTCAGAGTCCCATAGACAGTATGCAACACAGCTGAAAATCAGTCTCAAGTTTGTCTGCAAAGCCTGCTGCTTAGGGCAGTTGGATGGATGTGATGGCTGAAAGGAGGTACAATTCTCCTGAGTGCTGTAGGCAGATCAGATACACAGCAAAGAGTGTCTACAAAGTTTGGAGATGTAAGAGGCTCAGAACTTAGCTGGGCAATATGGGTAGGAGAGAAGGAAGGATCCAGGCTAAGGTGAAAAGATTTGGATTTTATCCTGTCAGCCATGGGGAGCCAGGAAAGGATTCTGGCAAGGAGCAGCCAGGTCCAATCTGTACTTTAAGAAGACCATCTAGGAGCTGGAGAGTTGGCTCAGCGGTTAAAAGCACTGACTGCTCTTGCAGAGGACCTGGGTTCGATTCCCAGCACCCACATGGCAGCTATGAACCGTCATTAACTCCAGTTCCAGGGGAATCTGAAGCCCTCTTCTGACCTCCACAGGCATTGCACGACACGGGTGCACTCGCATACATGCAGGCAATACACTCATACACATAAAATAAAAATAATAAATAAAATGTTTTTTTAAAAATTGGAAGGACTGTTGTTCATTTGGGGAAGTCAAGATGGCAGGAGTTTGAAGCAGCTGGTTATAGCACATCCACAGTCAGGAATCATACTGCTGGTCAGTTCCCTTTCTCCAGTTAAAGAGTCCAGAATCCCAGCCAAGGAAAGGGGCCACTGACAGTGGGTGGGTCTTCTCACCTCAGCATAAAAAAAGACCATCTGGGCCAGCAAGATGGCTCAGTGGAAGGCCTGAAGGCAAGGCCTAGTTTGATCCCTGGGACCCATATGGTAGGAGAGAAGTAAATCCCACAAGTTGTCTTCTGATCTCCACATGCACATACATACACATACACACAATAACAATAAAATGTATATATATTTTAAATTATTTTTATATGTATGAGTTTTGCTTGCATGTATGTAGGTATATCACATGCATGCAATGCCCATGCAGGCCAGAAGAGGGCATTAGGATACCCCAGAACTGGAATTACAGATGGTTACCAGCCACCATGTGGGTGGGGGGACCTGAACCTGGATTCTTTGCATGAGCAACCATTTTTTTTTTAATTACTGACCCATCTCTCCAGTCTAAAATATATATATATATTTTTAAATAATTTTTTATTTTTTATGTGTATGTGTGTATTGCCTGCATGTAGGTAA
>NW_008350771.1:1381283-1392286 GCF_000622305.1 Nannospalax galili
ACACATAAAATTAATTTTTTTTGTCTTTTTGAGACAGGGTCTCCCTGTAGCCCCAGATGGCCTAGAACTCACCATGTAGACAAGGCTGGTCTTGAACTCACAGAGATCCACGTACCTGTCTCCCGAGTGCTGGGATTAAAGGCATGCACCACCACACCTGGCCTAAAATGTATTATTTTTTAAAAGACCATTCTAATCCCAGTAGCCAGGAGACTAAATCAAGAGGATCATGAATTCATAGCCAGCCTGGGCTACACAGTGAGAACCTACCTAAAAAACAAGAGGAAGAGCTGGGCGTGGTGGCGCACACCTTTAATCCCAGCACTCAAGAGGTAGAGGCAGGCAGATCTCTGTGAGATGGACTAAAATGTATTATTTTTTAAAAGACCATTCTAATCCCAGTAGCCAGGAGACTAAATCAAGAGGATCATGAATTCATAGCCAGCCTGGGCTACACAGTGAGAACCTACCTAAAAAACAAGAGGAAGAGCTGGGCGTGGTGGCGCACACCTTTAATCCCAGCACTCAAGAGGTAGAGGCAGGCAGATCTCTGTGAGATGGAGGCCAGCCTGGTCTACAGAGTGAGTTCCAGGCAGTTGTGGCTACAAGGAGACCCTGTCTCAAAAAGACAAAAAAAAAGGAAGAAGAAGAGGAAGAGGAAGAGAGGGGGAAAGGAGGAAGGGCAGGAAGAGGAGGAAGAGGGAAGAGAGGGGTTGTTGATAGAGTTTACTTGCCTAGTGTCTCAGGCCTTGGGTTTGATCCCTGGCATCACATGAACTGGGCATGATGGTACATGCCAGTGATCCCAGCACTTGGGAAGTAGAGGCTGGAACTTTGGGAGTTCAAGGTCATCCTCAGCTACACACTTCAGTTCAAGGCCAGCTTTGGATATATAAGAGAAGGCATGCTGTGGTGGCACATATCTTTAGTCTCAGCACTTGAGATGCAAAGGCAGAGGGAAGACAGCCTGTTCTACATATAAAGTTCCAGGCTAATGAGAGCTACATAGATCCTGCCTCAGAGAGGGAGACAGCGAGAGAGACAGAGACAGAGACAGACTATTCCTCTAGGTCTGAGTCTGGGGATGTAGCTCAGTGATGGAGCACATGCAAAAAGACCCTAGGAAGAAAAAGACCTATTGGGAATGTGGATGCCAGACCACAGGTTAGACCTGGAGACCTGAGACCCTCCAAAGGAGAGACCCAGTCCACAGGGTGGAGGGAGAGGAGGCTGCAGTTCTCAGGGCTGCCTTTCCCTAGTGTAGACACACACCCAGTAGAGCCATTTAGAATCCCCAGGGCTTTCATCATACCAACCCAACTTGCCAGGGAGAGCCATGAGCTGTGAGATAGACTCACCCTGGGCCTGGGTATTGGACTGTGGAACTGGCTTGGGTTCCCTGATTTGGCTATGCCAATTTCCCTGACTGGTCATGACATAGTCTGTCTATAAAATAGTCAAGATTGCTGGGCCTCACAGGGTTGCCATGTCATTAATAAGCCACCAGCAGTTGAAAGCCTGTGGGTGTGCACCCACACTGTGAGAAGAATTCATAGTATGTCACATAACAGCTCTGTGAGAAAGAGACTGTATTCCCACCTTGAACCTGGAAGCTGGGCTGAGGTATGTGATTCTAGCCTGTTGAACACTTTATGGGGCCCCTGGGCACGGGGAATCATCCCTTCCTCTAAAATAGAACTGACCTGGGTGGCAGGGGCTTCCTGGTCTGGTTTTCCCAGTGTGTTTGTTTCTGCTTCTTGAGACCCTTTTCACTGTGTAGCTCAGGTTGGCTTGGAACTCATCCTCTTGTCTCAGCTTGCTGAGTGTTACTTATGCTGAGCCAATCTGACAGGTTGGTGCAGGAACACTGGTTGGAATTATCCTGAATGACATGTTACATGGTGGAACATGCCTATAATCTCAGCACTTTGGGAGGTAGAGGCAGGAGGATCAGGAATTCAAAGTTCATTTTCCTTGGTTATATAGCCAGAGACCAGCCTGGGCTACATGAGACCCTGTCTTAAAAAACTGGAGATATAGCCAGGCGTGGTGGCGCACGCCCGTAGCCCCAGCACTCAGGAGGCAGAGGCAGGTGGATCTCTGTGAGTTCAAGGCCAGCCTGGTCTACATAGTGAGTCCCAGGACAGTTGGGGCTACAGGGAGACCCTGCTTCAAAAAGACAAAAAGAAAAACAAAACAAAACAAAAAAAACAAAAACCAAACCTGGAGCTATGGCTCAGTGGATAAGAGCACTGGCTGCTCTTGCAGAACACCCAGGTTCGATTACCAGCACCACATGATGTCTAACAACTGCCTTTAACTCCAGTTCCAGGAGATCCAATGCCCTCTTCTGGCCTTCACTGGCATTGCATGCCTGGGTGCAAAATGGGCGCAGTATTTTGTGTGCAAAACACTCATACACATAAAATAAACATAATTTTTTTAAACTGGAAGAAACTGAGTGTACTGACACATGCCTTTAATTACAACACTTGGGAGACAGAGATAGATGGATCTCTATGAGTTCCAGGCCAGCATGGTCTGCATAGCAAGTTTGAGGCCAGCCAGGGCTACATAGTGAGACCCTGTCTCAAAAACAAACACTGTGGAAGAGGTTAAGAACTTTTTTTTCCTATTTTCTTATGTGTATGAATTTTTTTATTATATATTTTATTTTTTAGAAGAAGCATTTCATTACAGCTTTAACATACTCAGTAACAGTTTCCAGAGAGCAAAGATACATCTCTTTCAAAAGTGGCTATAAAATTTTTAGGTTCACTGTTGAATTAATACAGTCATACAATAGTGAACTCAGTATAAACCCTGTAAGACATAAAATTGAATGGGTTTTTAACCTTTAAAAAAGATCCCCATTTTGCCGGGTGTGGTGGCGCATGCCTTTAATCCCAGCACTCAGGAGGCAGAGGCAGGCGGATCTCTGTATGTTCAAGGCCCGCCCGCCTGGTCTACATATGAGTTCCAGGACAGCTGGGGCTACAGGGAGACGCTGTCTCAAAAAGACCAAAAAAAAAAAAATCACGGTTTCATTTTAAAATATACTGTTTCTTACAGAAAGACTCATTGCTTTTGCTAATAACACTGCGATGTTGGCACATGCATCTCTAATCTGTATGTACTCGGATCCTTGGCTCCTGTCTATGTCTATAAAGTCATCGGGTAGATTTCAATGGTTAAGAACTTTTATAGTCACAGAACAAAAAGTCATGAATGAATACATTTGCCAGTTTCAATGGTGAGAGCATTGGATAGGCAGGCGGTGGTCAAACTCAGAAATCTCTTGCAGGTTTCAGAACTCTGGTCTCAAATTTACAGCAATTCTCTTGCTGGGATCAGAGACATGGAATACCAGCCCAGCCTCAGACATTATCTTATAGCACTTTCAACTGGCATTTGCTAGAGGTCTGATAGGTTTAGTGATCCATTTGGAGAATCACAAGAATGTTATGTCACTTAGGCAAGATGATAGAAGCTTGTAATCTCAGCTGAGGGCAGAAGACTACTGTGAATTGAAGGCCAGCCTGGCCTATACAGGCCAATTCTTTCTTTCTTTCTTTCTTTCTTTCTTTCTTTCTTTCTTTCTTTCTTTCTTTCTTTCTTTCTTTCTTTCTTTTCTTTCTTTCTTTCTTTCTTTCTTTCTTTCTTTCTTTCTTTCTTTCTTTTTTTTTTTTGTCTTTTTGAGACAGGGTTTCCGTGTAGCCCCAGCTGGCCTGGAACTCACTATGTAGACCAGGCTGGTCTTGAACTCATAGAGATCCACCTGCCTCTGCCTCCCACGTGCTATGATTAAAGGCATGCCCAACAGAAATACCATCTCTTCCAGGAAGGCTTTCATGGCTGCCCCTGGGTCATCCTGGCCTAGCAGCTCCTGCTGCAGGTCAGGTTCTCCATGTAGCAGAGTCTGAGCTGAAGGTGAGCATGCAGATGTTTATCAGGAAGGCAGTCTTGAGATCTACACCTCAATGGAGAAGAAGCAGAGGGAAGCAGGATTGGGCAGAGGGAGAACTTGACTGTGACATCATAGTGATGTCCTCTAAGAAGCCCATAGTGATAAGCTGGATTTGAGCTTCAGAGTATCCAGAGCTGGGATAAGAGAACACAAGTTTTTTGTTTGTTTTTTAGACAGAGGCTCCTCTGTCCCAGGCTGGCTTGGAACTCTTAACTCACTATGTAGCTGAGGATGACCTTGAACCTTTAGTCCTCTTATTTCTACCTGCAGAGTGCCATGATTATAGGCATGTGCCATCATGCTTCGTTTTAGAGGGTGAGTTCTTTAACACTCTCACCATGGATAGAAGTTGGATGTGGGCTGCCCTGAGGACAACTAGGTCCCAGGGAGTTCGGTAAGCAGAGATCCATCATCCAGCAGGGCTCCAGCACACACAGTCCCTGGTGGCTCACCATGTCTTCACAGTACACCCAACACATCTGCTGCTCATTTATGCTCCTCCCCACCAGAATTCAACTCTAGCCACTAAGCTTGGTTGGGGTGGGGACCCTAAGCAACAACCCCTGGTTGAAGGCCAGACTCAACAACCCCTCCTGAAGGCCAGGAGGACCTAGGGAATCTCTGAGCCAGGCTTGCACTGGAATTCCCCACACCAGCGCTACGGTGGACAGACACAGAGGCAGCTCAGCCTCTGAGCCCAGGAATGCTGCCAGAAATGGCCATTTGAAGCCAGGAAAGGAAAGCAGAGGCTTGATGGCTTCAATGTGGCCGGCTCTGAGTGAGCAATCCTGTCCCACGTCTCACTCATGACCACAACCTCTGTGTGCAGTGGGATCTTTTGGGGTTTTTGTTTTGTTTGGGTGTTTTTTTTGTCTTTTTTTTTTGAAGCAGGGTCTCCCTGTAGCCCCAGCTGCTCTGGAACTCACTATGTAGACCAGGCTGGCCTTGAAGTCACAGAGATCCGCCTGCCTCTGCCTCCCAAGTGCTGGGACTACAGGCATGTGCCACCATGCCAGGCTTGTTTTGTTTTTTGAGACAGCCCAGGCTGTCTTCAAACTTGCTATGAAGCCGAGGTTAGCTTTGAACTCCTGATTCTGCCTCTGTCTTCCAAGTGCTGGGATTAAAGGCCTATGTGCTGCTCCCCCCGACCCCCATCACACTGATGGCTGAGGAAACAGGCTAAAGGAAAAGAAGTTGTAAATCTGGCCTTAAACTCTTCCCTAGAAAGAGGTTGAACTGAGATCCAAGAGACAGCCTGGCCCAGTGAAATATACCTGTAATCTCTGCCAGGCAGGAGGCTGAGGCAGGAGGATCACAAGCTCAAGGCCAACTTGGGCAAGATCTATCCAATCTTAAAATAAAAAAGAAAAGGACTGAGGACGTATGTGGCTCAGAGATAGAGAGCTTGGCACAAAAGCCTGAGGTTTTTTTTTGTTTTTGATTTATTTGGTCTTTTTGATATGGGGTCTCCCTGTAGCCCAGCTGACCTGGAACTCATTATGTAGACCAGGCTGGCCTTGAACTCACAGAGATCTGCCTGCCTCTGCCTCCCAAGTGCTGGGATTAATGGCATGTGCCACCACACCTGGCAAAAGCCCATGTTTTAATTGCCAGCACACAGACAGACAAAAACAAAACAAAAACAAAAACAAACAAACAAAAAAAACCCTAAGATTTAGGAGGTCTCACCATGCCAAGAGACCCTTGATGTTGATTTTAACCTTCTGGCATTTGTCAAATACTACCTCTCCTTGCCTCTGTGGGAAGCCTGAGGTTGCACTACTTTAACTCTTTCTCTCCCAGATTCAACACTGGCATGGACCCGAGTGCTGTTTCCTGCTGGAGGACCTGGGGTTTGGGGTTCTGTGGAGGAGCCGGACACCCCCCCAGCCCTCTTCCAGCTTGATGTTCCCTTGTTGCAAGGCCTGCTGGATGGCAGTAGTGATGGTGTCAAAGGCCAGGTCCACATTGGAGTTGTTTTTGGCTGAGGTCTCCATGAAGGCCATGCCCAAAGAGGCTGCCAGCTCCTTTGCTTCCTGGGTGGAGACACAGCGGGTGCTCAGATCACTCTTGTGACCAACCAGTAAGAAGATCACCTTGTCAGGATCCTGAGTGGATATGACCTCCTGGTGCCAATCTTGGATGTGTTCAAAGGAGTCTCTGTTTGTCACATCAAAGACCAACAGGACGCCCACCATGTTCCGGTAGAAGGATCTGGTGATGGACCTGGAGGTGGGGAGGGGGGTGGGGGGTGGTAAGTTAGGACAGGCTTAATGCCTTCAAGACACTCTCAGAGCCACGCACCAATGGGATCCACTGAAGCCTTTCTACTCCATTCCATTCCTTTCACACAATCCTGAGCTTCCCTGCCTGGGTCTCCAACTGTCACTCAGTACAGAGAACCTCCCAGTTAAGAAGTCACAAACTTTGGACATGCTTCCAATTCTGGGTATCATGTATCTCAGGCTGGTCTTGAACCTCTGATCCTCCTGTCTCCCACCTCCAGAGTGCTGGGATGGCAGGCTGCAGGGCGCTCTGCCCTCTTCCCCCAGTTTCCTGTCTCTGTTCCCCTGTCTCTGTTCCCCTTGTCTCTATGCCTCAACACAAATCCCCCTTGACACTTCCCCTCTGAGTTCTTAGAACTCTCCCAGCACCCGGGTCAATTCATCCTTGTGAGAAGTGCAATGCCCCCGGTGCAAATGGGTTGTAGGTTGTAGAGAATGTGGCTCCATGACATTCGTGGCTGTGGAACTTGGCCCATCCGACACTGTATTAGGAAGGGGTTGGCAAGGTAAGGACCACTGCAGTTGGCCCCTGGGGCGGGGGCGGGGAAGGTCCCCAGGGCGAGGAGACAGGGCGTGGACCCCTTCTCCCCAGCAGAGGTTCCCTCCCAGCCCGCCGCACCTGAAGCGCTCCTGACCCGCTGTGTCCCAGAGCTGCAGCTTGACCCGCAACCCGGGCAGCTGCAGCGCACGGCTGTAGAACTCCACGCCCAC
The DNA here is from genome assembly GCF_000622305.1 of Nannospalax galili. Taxonomy (NCBI): domain Eukaryota; kingdom Metazoa; phylum Chordata; class Mammalia; order Rodentia; family Spalacidae; genus Nannospalax; species Nannospalax galili. The sequence goes on from NW_008350771.1 coordinate 1,388,247, forward strand.
CGTGGGCTCCTGCTCCAGCTCAGGCTCCTCGGCCCGGGGTGCGCCCGCCACATAGCGCCGCAGCAGCGACGTCTTGCCCACCGCAGCGTCCCCCAGCAGCGCGATCCGAAACTGGTAGCTGCAGCTCGCCGCTTCCATGGGATCTGGTCTCCTGCCAATCTCTGGGCAGTTCTGCTCCGCCCCTGCCCGGATGGGGCCCCTCCTTCCTGCACCCCCCCCCTTGTGTCCCTCCTCCTGTCCCTGGTCCAGGCACTGCGTTTTGAGGAAGGGTCACAGTCAGCGCGCTGAAGAGTCTGGGACTCCTGAATAGTGGAAATCACAACCTCGACTTTCTCCTCTGTAAAATGGGGACAGTAACAATCTCTACTTCACAGGATATAGGGGTTAAAAAACAGAAAAGATGGGGAGGGAATAGGAGGAGCTTAACCACGTAGCACTGGCCTAAGAGACCAAGTTCTAGAAGGCCCACCCCTGCACTGGAGAATTTTCCTCTTCCCAGTCCCACCTTCTTTGGGCCACCTCAGCAATGAGGGCGACACTCTGGGAAGTGGATGGTTTACAGATGCTCCCTCTCTGCCCAGGCGCCTCTTGCCTGGAGCCTCACTAATCCTGCTTGGGGCCTCTAGATCAAGGTTCCAGTCCAGTGTTCACCAGCCCCTCTGTTTCCCCCGTGCCTGGTTTTGCTGGACAGCAGAGCTTGCGAAGGGATTTGGATGCACTCTGGTAGAGGAAGCAAGACACACAAAGTGTAACCCTAGAGAGGGCTGCAGTCCTAGGGACTTGATGACACTTAGAGGGCAGATTCATGGGCTTAACACTTTTGATAGCCTATAGTGGTTCATTTTAGAGTGGAGGAGACCAAGGCTCAGCGATGTGGTCTGTTCCAGGTCGTACAGTGACTCTTGAGTCATACAGTAAACCTATGACAGAGACTCACTCTTCATTGATGCTCCCAATGGGAAACACAAGGGATCATCTGAGAACCAGATGGATCCCACTTGGATGAAGGGTTTGTATTTGGCAGGAATGTCTGCATCCAAATCCGGCATTTTGAAGTGAGTTGTGGTGGCACACACCTTTAATCCCAGCACTTGGAAGGCAAAGGCAGGTAGGTCTCTGTGAGATTGAGACTAGCCTGGTCTACATAGTGAGTGCCAAGCCATCTGGGACTACAGGGAGACCCTTCCCTCAACAGAGGTCCCTCTCTGCAGCCCATGGGTATCCGAGAGATTGAGCTTGGGTTTTCAGGCTTGGCAGTAACTGCCTTTACTATCTGAGACATCTCACCTCTTTTCACTGATTCTACAAGCAATGAAAAGCAATTCTATCAAATCTCCAAATAACCGTGGCCAGGGCAACCGGGCAAATGCAGAATGGCATGAAATAGCTGGAAAGGCAGCCCTCCCCCCAGTCTCCCTGGTCAGCCCTCTGTTCAGCCTGTGGAGTCTGTGCAGTGTCAGCATTAGCTTCTTTGAACTTCCTCTCTCAGAGGCTCCTGATGGGGCTGGGGTCATGTGTCTACCTCTGATTGCACCTAGGACCAGAATCCTCATGTCAGCTAACCTTTGGCATAGATGCACTGTGTGACTCAAGGGGCAAGCCATTTCTTTTCTCTGATTCCTCTTCCTCATCTGCTAAGGCAAATGATGGTACCGTCCACCCATTCTGCACATTTCCAGTAGGAAGACCTGGCCACTTACTGGTCATGTGACCTCAACCAAGTTTCATTCATTTCTTCATTCATCACTTGGGAATTATTCCAATAAGTGTTGGCTATTGTTTTGTTTCATTTCTGTTTGTTTTGAGACAGGTTCTCCCTGTAGCCCCAGCTGCCCTGGAACTCACTTTGGAGACCAGGCTGGCCTCAGTCTCACAAATATGCACCTGCCTCTTCCTCCTGAGTGCTGGGATTAAAGGCATGTGCAACCATGCTCAGCTTATTTTTTATTTAAAATTTTTTATTTACTTTTATGTGTATGAATATTTTGCTTGCATGTACATATGTACCACATGCATGTGTGGTATCTGTGGAGGCCAAAAGAGGGCTTTGGATCACCATATATGTGTGTCAGGAACTGAACCCAGGTCCTCTGGCAAAGAAGTAGGTTATCTTAGCTGTTGAGCCATCTCTCCAACCAATAAGGTATGCAGGCCTTTAATCCTAGCACTTGGAAGGCAGAGACAGGCAGATCTCTGTGAACCTGTCTCACAATGAGAGCCTGTTTCAAAACAAAATAGCAACAACAAAACCCACCTAGTTATTTATATTGTATATGTGTGATGTGTGTGTGTTGTGTGTTCCTGCTACTGCATCCATACGGAGGTCAGAGGACAATTTTGTGGAGTCAGTTCTCTGCTTCCACTTTTTTTTTTTTTTTTTTTTTTTTTTTTTTACTCTATAGCCCAGGCTAGCCTAGAACTCACTGTGTAGCCCAAACTGGCCTGGAATGATCCTCCTGCCTCCACCTTCTAAGTGCTGGGATTATAGGTGTGAGCCACCACACTTGGCTAGTTAATGTTTTTCTATGGCTTTTTTTCTTGATTTGTTAAGACAAGATTTCATGGTTATGCACCCCAAACTTGCTATGTAGCAGAGGCTGGCTGACCTTGAATTCCTGAGTCTCCTGCCTCTCCCTCAATACTGGGATTATAGGTGTGTACCACCATGCCTGCTTCTGGCATATTTTTATTTTTTTATTTCTGCCTCTGCCTCCCAAATGTTGGGATTAAAGGCGTGCGCCACCACGCCCGGCTTGCTTCCACTTTTATATGGGTTCTATGGATCGAGTTCAGGTTGTCAGGCTTGCACAGCAAGCTATTTGCGCTATCTCACTGACCCATGGCTATCTTTTGTTTATCAGCATATACAGCAAGGAAGGGACAGAGACAAAGTTGCTGCTCTTGGGGAGCCTTCATTCTAATGAGGAAGAGCTAGAAAACACACATATAAGGGCTAGGGGCTGGCTCGGTGGTTAAGAGCACTGACTGCTCTTGCAGAGGACCCGGGTTTGATACCTAGCACCCACATGGTGGCTACAAACCGTCCTTAACTCCAGTTCCAGGGGAATCCTAAGCCATCTTCTGACCTTGGCATTGCACGACACGAGTGCACTCACATACATGCAGGCAATACACTCATACACAAAATAAAAATAATAAATAAAATATTTTTAAAAAGAAACACATATATAAAGGCTAGAGTGATAATTTACTTGGTTAAGTATTTGCCACACAAGCATGAGGACCTGAGTTCCAGCTCCAGAACCCTTAATAAAGCCAGGCATGTGCTTATAATCTCAGCACTGGGGAGGAGGAGACAGGAAGATCCCTGGGGCTCAACGGCCAGCCAGACTACCCTACCTAGTAAGCTCCAGGCCAATGAGAGACCCTGCCTCAAAAAACAAGGTAATTCACTTAAAGTATTCAAAACAAAACAAGGGTCTGGAGAGATGGTTCAGCAGTTAAGAGCACTGGCTGTTCTTGCAAAGGAACTAACTTTGATTCCCAGCACCCACATGGTGGCTAGCAAACATCTGTAACTCCAGTTCCAGGGGATCCAATGCCCTCTTCTGACCTCCGAGGGTATTGATGACATGGGTGCACTTAACATCGTGCAGGGAATATACATCATACAAACATGTGTGAGTGTATTGCCTGCATGTACCTAAACATATCACATGCATGCAATGACCACAGAGGCCAGAAGAGGATGTCAGATCCCCCTGGAGCTAGAGTTACAGATGCTAAACCTATTTATATTTCTTTCTTTCATGTAGCTACAGCTGGCCTGGAACTTACAATGTAGGTAATGTAGAGTGCTGAAATTAAAGGTGTACACCATCATGCCTGGCCACACCCATTTCTTACATTGTATTTAGGAGCTGAAGGATATAAATTAGGGGCAGCACAGTCTAAGGTCTTTGATTCCCTCCTTAATATAGGCAGGGAGGGGAAGCTGGGCTTGGTGGTGTAGGCTTGTAATCATTGTTGCTAGGAGCCTGGGAAAACTAGTGAGATGTTTAACAAACAACAACACCCAC
>NW_008350771.1:1392296-1407497 GCF_000622305.1 Nannospalax galili
GCCCCGCAAACCTCTGCATGCTACTGTAGATGTCATGTGAACAGCTGTCTCAAGCTCCTGCTTCTTGGACTTTCCTGTAATGATAGACTGTAGCCTGGAATTTCATGCCAGACAAACACCTTTCTCCCCTCAAAGAAAACAAAAATAATAAACAATAACAATAAATAAAATGTAGGTGTGTACAAGAACAAAAAAATGTACAAATTAGACATGTGAGAGATTTACTCTTTTCTAGTAAGTAAGTTTAGCTGGTATATGCCTGTTTCTTTTCATCCCTGCCTTCCTGTCCCTTTATTTTTTTGGTCTTTTTGAGGCAGGGTCTCCTTGTAGCCCCAGCTGTCCTGCAACTCACTATGTAGACCAGGCTGGCCTCGAACTCACAGAGATCTACCTACCTCTGCCTCCCAAGTGCTGGGATTAAAGGCATGCACCACCAAGCCTGGCCCAGTCCCTTTCTTAAGAAATGAATGTTCAGGGGCTGGAGAGATGGTTCAGCAGTTAAGAACACTGGTTCTTCTTGCAGAAGACCCGGGTTCGAATCCCGGCACCCACCTGGTAGCTAACAACTGTCTGTAACTCCAGTTCCAGGGGATCTGACAGCCTCTTCTGTCCTTCATGGGCATTGCACAACATGGGTGCACTTACCCACATGCAGACAATGCACACATACATATAAAATGAAAAATAATGAAACATATTTTTGTTTTGTTTTTGGTCTTTTTGAGACAGGGTCTCCCTGTAGCCCCAGCTGTCCTGAAACTTACTATGTAGACCAGGCTGGCCTTGAACTCACAGAGCTCTACCCTCCTCTGCCTCCCGAGTGCTGGGATTAAAGGCGTACGCCACCACACCCAGCCTTATTGTTCATTTTTTATGTGTATGACTGCTGTGCCTCCATGTATGTATGTATACTCCTGACATGCAATTAGACCAGGCTGGCCTTGAAGTCACAGAGATCCACCTGCCTCTGCCTCCCGAGTGCTGGGATTAAAGGCATGCACCACCATGCCTGGCTTGGTTTTTTTCTTCAATTAACTAATTTTATTTTATTTGTACTTTATGTGTATGAGTGTATTGCCTGCATGTGTGTAAGTGCACCCTTGGTGTGCAATGCCCATGGGGGTCAGAAGGCTTCAGATTCCCCTGGAACTGGAGTTAAGGAAAGTTGTTAGCTGTCCTGTGGGTGCTGAGAATCAAACCTGGGTCCTCTGCAAGAGCAGCCAATGCTCTTAACCACAGAGCCAGCTCTCCAGCTCCAGTCCATTTGTTTTCATGTTGACATCCATTCATTCATTCCAAGAGCAAAAGATAGCACATGACAGTGACTTTGAGTGTGTCTAAGCTGAGCTCAGATTCCAGTCTATCTTGCTTGCTGGCTGTGATCCATTCTTCAATTTCCTTACCTGTGAAAAGGGCATAATTACGAAACTTGTACACAGGATTATTTATGAAAACAAGATGGAATAATCAGGTGCAGCAGAATCAGTAGGTGCTCAGTAATGTTAGGGTTCCAATAGCAGCCCCCTCCCCCTCCCCAACAGGGACCTACAAACTCTGCTGAGAAGCAGCCTGCCTTTCCTCTGACCTCCAAAGATAAGCAGAGTTCCTCTTAAGAGGAAAAGAAGACACTTCCACACCCTAATCCTACCTGCTTCCCCCTCCGTGATTCCACACCCTAATCCTACCTGCTTCCTCCTCCCTGATTCCACACCCTAATCCTACCTGCTTCCCCCTCCCTGATTCCACACCCTAATCCTACCTGCTTCCCCCTCCCTGATTCCACACCCTAATCCTACCTGCTTCCCCCTCCCTGATTCCACACCCTAATCCTACCTGCTTCCCCCTCCCTGATTCCACACCCTAATCCTACCTGCTTCCCCCTCCCTGATTCCACACCCTAATCCTACCTGCTTCCCCCTCCCTGATTCCACACCCTAATCCTACCTGCTCTGAGGATTCCATCTGAGCCTCCGTGCCTCATCCATCCGCTCGTGCCTCCTCCATCTGCGCCGCTCGCTCCCGCCCATTCTCTACCTATCAAGTAATGTTATTTACATATTAGCAAAGGAAACAAGCTTTGAAGAGGAACAATGCATTCATCTGAGTCCTCAATGGCCTCTGAGAGACCTAGCGTCCAGAGACCCTCTTCCAATGCAGAATGCTCGGAGCCGAGATTCAGTCTCAACTCCGTTTCAAACCACGCCCCCCCCTTTTTTTTTTTGGTCTTTTTGAGACAGGGTCTCCGTGTAGCCCCAACTGGTCTGGAACTCACTTTGTAGACCAGGCTGTCCTTGAACTCACAGAGATCCTCCTCTCTGCCTCCGGAGTGCTAGGATTAAAGGCGTGCACCACCACGCCGGGTCCCATGTCAACTCTTAACCTGGAGGCTGAACCTAAAGGGAGGGCAGGCCTGTCTCAGTTGTCGGCCGTTTGGCTGCTGCCCAGGTGCACCAATCTATGATCTCCGGGGGTGGGGGGGTGGTCAGGGCGGCAGAGGCGCGTGGACTACAGTTCCCAGGGTTTCCGCGAGGCGCCGAGAGCGCAGGCGCGGTTGCAGAGCCGGACATATATAGTCCCGATGCGGGCCGCTGTTCGTCCTTTCGCCCGGCTCCAGCGCGAGAGTTAGTGGCTGTGTGGTACTCGGTGTGTGTCTCTCCGCCCGACCCCGGCCGGCCCTGGCCCGCTGCTTCTTCCAAGGCTACGGGATGCGGAGCGTAGCACGGAGTACCTCGGCCTACCCTCCTCGGTGGCGGAGGCCCTGCCGGCCCAGGACTGCCTCATGCGCAGTGAGATTTCCGAGCCTGCGGGGCCGCGCCCTTAACCGGTGAGTGGAGCGGGCGGTTGGGGAGCGTGAATTAGATGGATGGGGAGCTGGTAACTAACCACTTGGGACTGCAGGGATTACGTGCTCGGGTTGAAATCGTTTTGCTTTGAGGAATGACTCCCATCTGAACACGCCTGTGACAGTTGTCTGCTGAGTGACCTTCAGCAAGTAGATTTCCTCGACCCCAGTTTTCTGGAGGTTACCCTGGTGAATGCTAAGACTTTTTGGCGGTATATGCTAGGTGGTCCGTATCCCAGCCACAATCCCCAGGCCTTTAAAAAATTTACTGTTTTATTTTTTTTTTCTAAGACAGGCTCGCCCTGTAGCCTCAGGAACTTGCTACGTAGACGAGGCTGACCTCGATCTCAAGGATCTGCCTCCCGAGTGCTGGAATTGAAGGTTTGCGCCACCATTCCCGGTTTATTTTTTGAGAGCCCAGCACTTAGCTCACTGCTGTAGCCTGGACTTGGATGGCCGGGTCAGGAGGACCCTAGGGAGTTTGAGACCAGCCTTAGCTACATAGTAAGATCTTGGGTCCCAGCGTTGTCACTTTCTGACATAAGCTTGCCCTGATAAAGCAAGTTAATTGATCTGAACCTCCTTTTGTGTGTGATGCTAGGGGATGTGCCTTGGTATTCTACAACTGAGCTATCAGTCTGGCCTGAACCCTTTTTAAAAAACTGGTTCTGAAGATCTTGCTAAACAGGCTCTCTACCACAGCCACACCCCAATCATGAGCTGCTTAGTTCTTAAAATGGTTCTGGGGCTGGAGAGATGGCTCAGCAGTTAAGAGCACTGGTAACTCTTGCAGTGGACCTATCTTCCATTTCTGACATCTGCAGGCATTGCACAGTGTACTTACATGCAGGCAATACACATAAAATAATTTAAAATGGTTCTCTGAATATTAAGATGAAGGAGACACAAAAGAGGCATTAGCCAGGAATGGTGGTGCAAGTTTGTAGGCTCAGCATCACAGGAGGAAGCAGGAAGGTCATCAACTTAAGACTTCTGGGCTATATATCAAGACCTTGTCTCAAAATAACATTTTTAGGAGGCATGCCGGGCATAGTTGTACACACCTTTAATCCCAGCAGAGGTAGGTGGATCTCTGAGGTCAAAGCCAGTTTGGCATACATAGCAAGTTTCAGACCAGTCAGGGTTACATACTGTAAAGGCCACTATGACTTGTGGTTTGCTTTTTAGGTTGGTCTCAGGCAGAGACAATATAGCTTAGGGTTTGTGATTCAGGTGGCTTGTGGGTTTGAGGTCTCTGACCCTCACTGCCTCGGCCCTTATCGAAGCTGCAGCTGCTTCCACATAGCAGCTGTGGTCAAAAGGAGGCCCAGATGAACTTTTTCCTTGACGGTCGCAGTTCTGTTTGCTGTAACTGATCTGCAACATTTGGGGAAAAGACAGTTCCATCTTGTTTCTTGGGGATAGCCAAAAATGCCATAAATGTGTTATCAAATGGGGCTTCTGGAAGCATCTTGCTGAGCTCAAGAATTAAGCAGCTTGGAGGGGCAGTTGCATATTTGTTGGACAAATATTTGTCCATATTTGTCTCCTGAGGACAACTGGTACACTGCAATGCTTTAGACTATTGTCCTGTAAACTACGGCCGTCAGCGCTGAGCAAAGGTGAATGGAACTCATTCTGGATAATTGTATTTGTCTTAGCTGTGCCAGATGAAGAATCCCTGAAGATGCATGAGGAATCCAGGAGACGGTGACATCATGCAGCAAAAGAACAGGTAAGTATGAAGACTGACTTGGGACTTCCTTGTAAGACAGCATGTTTCCAAGGGCTGTGGCTGCTTGTGGCCATGGGATCTCCAACTGCATGCCAGAGCAATGTGGAGAGACTTTGACAGCTCAGGTCAGCACAGTACCTGCAGCTGCCACTCGCCTTTCCTATAGACATCAGGACTGGGGCTGGAAGCCTTCCACTCTAGTCATATGTATGTGTCCTCTCAGCTTTCACACAAAGCTTTTCCTTCTGCAGGTTGCCCCCCACCCTGAGTTTCTCTTAGAAGAGTCTGAGACCAGCCTGTACATTACACTAAGGTACATTGATGTATAGGGCAGGACCCTCCTGTTCCCTTTCCCATTGGATCTCAACACTGGTCTTTGTGGTCGTAAAGGAGGGAGGGCGTGCTGAAGCTGGCCTCACAGGCTTGTAGACTGGTTATAAGCATGTGGGCCAGATTCAAACAGGGCTGCGTTTATTTTTGGAAATGGGATGATCTAACCAGGCATGATGGTGCACACCTTTAATCCCAGTACAGGCCAGCTGGGGCTACAGGGAGACCCTGTCTCAAAACTACCAAAAAGGAATGGGATACTCTTAAGAATTAGAGGGAGATGAATGGAGAGCTCTGGGTAGTTGGTTGTAGCACTTGCTTGTCTTTTGTGCTTTTAGAGCTATGTAACCAGTAAAGGCGCACCATCCTTGACTACTCACCACCAGTTGGGTAAGTTAATGACAGTATAGACCTGTCCTGAAGTACAGTAGAATTGCATTCATAGGTTCTGCTGGTCCCGGATGAAACATAATCTGAGTGGACATCTATGGATGAGAAATGCGGATATGGGACTGAGACCAGCTTTTAGGAAAAGGCTTAGTTAGGTGGGGCTTGTTGTGGACAGATCTCACAAGTGGTCTTATACTTCTTTTTCAGAAAAAGGTCATAAGGAGCAGACAAGGACAGCTTGGCTAATGTATGGTGCCTGTGCCTGTGGGTGGATTAATAAAGACTTCTTTTGAAAGTGTCTTCTCAAATTGTTGGCTTTCTTTAATTCTTAAAAAACTTTTTTAGCTGGCTGTGGTGGCGCACCCCTTTAATCCTAGCACTTGGGAGGCAGAGGTAGATGGATGTTTGTGAGTTCAAGGCCAGCCTGGTCTACATAGCGAGTTCCAGGACAGCTGGGGCTATAGGGAGACCCTGTCTCAAAAAGACAAAAATTTTTGTATGGATGTATTGCCTGCATGTGTGTAAGTGCACCTGTGTCACGCAATGCCATGCAATGAGGAAGACAGAGGGCATCGGATCCCTTCAGCTGAAGCTATAGGTGGTTATTAATCACCATGTGGTTTATGGGTTTCAAACCTGTCTTCTGCAAGAGCAGCCAGTGATCTTAACCACTGATCTTTCCACCTCCCAGTTAATCTTTTTCAAAGATCTTTGATTGGATATATGGTATTGGGGGGGGGTTGCCCTATGAGGATATAAGAGGGTGTCCAGGCTCCCAGAGCTGGAGTTATAGGCAGGAAGTGCTCTTAACTGCTGAGCCATCTCCAGCCTCTTTTGGGCTATTTGATAACTCAAAATGGACCCCAATCTGAAGCTTCATAGAAGTTTCCTTTGGGGTCTACCTTCCATTCTACCAATTCATTGGAGACAAATGGTACTACTGAAAATACTGTAGGCTAGCAGGGCACATGCACTTAACCCCATCTCAGACCCTATCTCTGATGGCCAGGCCTGGTAGCACACACCTTTAATCCCAACAGAGGGTCTCTGTTGTGAGTTCAAGGCCAGCCTGATCTATAGGGAGACCCTTCCATTTATACTCAAGGTAGCTAATTACAGGTTGGGGGTTAGCTTGGCTTGGGTCCTAGATAGAATGAGTGTTAACTTGTGAGTCCTTTTTTCTAGAGTCATGTGATATAAGGAAATAACTGAGTTTGTTAGTTGTTGGTCTTTCCCACATCAGTTTACCACCAATGAAGGGAATATTGAAGAAGTCATTTATTAATCTCAGGAAATAGTACTTTATTAAAATGCTACAAATTATTCCCAAAAGATAAAAGCTTCACAATATTTTTAAAAACTTGTCCTGATACAGTCCACTTTTGTCCAGGCTACAACACAGCAGGGATCTCTGAAGACACTGTGTCCAGCGGCTGCCAGTGACAGTCCATCAGTGCGTCATACAGTTCCTCACTCTGCTCCATGAACTCTTTGTTGGCCTCAGTCACATCCAGCTGTGGTGTTGGGTCTGGGGAAATAGCAAGGGCAAGGCCAAAGCTTTGCCAAATGAATCTAGCATTGGAGGGATTCACTTCCCTACCCAGACTGACTTAGAGAACTACATCTCTGTCAAAGGGGCTTCCTCAGGAACGTTTATCATTATCTGATGGAAGAACCAGACAGACATGCAGGAGCTGACAGACCTAGTCCTGTTTTTGTTCATAATTGGCAAGGCAAGGTGGGGCACCCCTGTAATCTCATTCCTGGAAGGTGACGGCAGAAGATCATGAGTTCTAAGCCAGCCTGAGCTATGTAACTAAGACTGTCTCAAACCATGGCAAACTTGTGTTATGTTGAGACCAGGTCTAACTATGTTGCCCAGATGAACTTCAAACTCACTCTGTCTCAGCTTCTTGAGTGGGATTACAGGGGTGCCCCACCATCCTGGACGATGAATGGCATATGCGCTCAGTATAATCTTCAATGTAGAATTTTTTTTTTTTTGATGTGAGCCTTGAACTCACAGTAATCATCCTGTTTCAGCCTTCCAACATTTTAAAACTCAATCTTTGTGTGTGTGTGTGTGGGGGGGCGCCTTAAACTCAGTCTTTTTACGGGGGAGGGGGTGCTTTTTGAGACAGGGTCTCCCTGTAGCTCCAGCTGGCCTGGAACTCAACAGAGGTCCACCTGCCTCTGCCTCTCAAATGCTGGGATTAAAGGCATGCACCACCATACTCAGTCCTTTTGTACCTTAAGAAAACTTCTGGCAGGGTGTAGTAGTACATGCCTGTAATCCCAGTACTTGGGAGACCAGAGGATCAAGAGTTCAAGGTCATCCATGGCTACATAGTGATGAAAGCAAGCCTGGGATACATAAGACCTTGTCTTGAAACAATGACTATTAAGCTGAGTGTGGTGGCGCATAAGGCGGGTGGATCTCTGTGAGTTCCAGGCCAGCTGGGGCTACAGGAAGACCCGGTCTCAAAAATAACAACAAAAAACAGTGACTACTATAGGATTAGGGTGATATCTAGAGTATTTCAGGTCTCTGCCCTCAAATTTTAGATCGTATTTTTTCCTTTGAGAACTTTTTTTCTGGAACAGGCTCCTAGGCAGGCTAGTCTGGAACTTATGGCAATCCTAACATCAGCTTCCCAAGGGCTGTCATTACAGATATGTACAACCATGCCTGGCTGAATCTTACTACTTTAAATTTAAAAAACCATGCAGTTTAAGACGTGTAGGCTAGGGGACTGCAGCTCAGTGGTACAGCATTTGACTAGCATAATGTGAGGCCCTGAATTCTATCCCCAGCACTAAAAATAAGCTGAAAAATAGAAAAATTTAAGATAAAATTAATTCTACTGGTAAGCAAATAGCAGTAAACTGATACTGTTAGAGACCCACATCTCTAGGCTTCCTGGGATCTACACTCACTTTGGGGTAATACTGCACCTTGAAATGAGCATGCTCACTCCCAACAGAATGCACGTTCCTCCAGAGCACAATTTTCCTTGCATTGTTCAGCATCTAAATGAAGCAAAAAGGCCAGCCATAGCTGTCGCATGGTAACGGCTGACAGAGGCATGAATGAAGGGACTCTTACCTTCCAGTGCATCATCCCCGACTTCTTCATATGTCTGTCAAGAGATGAGAGGAGTGAGTGAGGAGCCTGACCAGATCCTGGCTGAGTCTGACAAGCAGAACGAGTCATTCTAGTCTTCCCCACATTTTTCAAGCCCAAGCCCATTATCAGTTCCATTGAGAATGATGGTCTCTAGAGGGGAAACGAGTCTAGAGTTGCCAAACTGCTTACCTGCATGGTGCTCTGCGTGTAGCCATACTGGGGGTAACTGTAGCTGTAGCTGCCTGTGTTCTGGTCATAGCCCCACTGGGCATAGTAGTTCTGGTACTGCTGGTAATACTGGTTGTAGCTGTAACTGTACATCTGACTATATTCCATGGTCTTTACACGACTCCTTACATGAAGAAAGAAAAATAAATGTAAGCAGACGTCTCCACCATTTCTTCTAAATGCTCTAGGAAGATTAACTCCTTTAATCGTCACAACTGCCCTACACACAAGTATTCCATTATTCCTGCCAGACAGATGGGACAATGGAACAGAGTTTAGGTGACTGACTGGTCCACAGTCTTAAAGCAAACCTAGGCAGCCTGTCTGCAGAATCCATGCTTTGAAGCTAGAAGCTTTTACTGGTCAGGTTGTCTCTTGTCAAACCTTGCCAGGACCCATTCTTTTCTCCCTTCTCAAGATCTTGGAAGGCTGTTTTCTCTGCCAGCTGCAAAAGCTCAGGAAAACACAGCATAAAAATCTGTACTTAGGATGATTTGGAAAGCATTTCAAACCACAGGCTGTGTAATCACTTTCCCCACAGAAAAGACATTCCTACTGTCACTGTAGTGATGTTATTTGTGGTAGGCCTGAAACTCGGAGCCAAACATGCTAAGCAGATCTATTGCAGTTACACCCCCAGTCACAACTATGAATTATTTGATGAGTTTCTTGGAATTTATGCCACTTTTGCTTTTGTAGTGCTGGGGATCCAGCCCAGGGCTGCCTTGTGCACTCAGCAAACGCCCTACCACTAAGTCATTCCCAGCCCTGTGCCATTTTCCAATTAGAAGCACCTATTTTAAGTCTCTTGCAGCCATACAACAGAGGTGTTATTTATCATTACCATTAGATAAATGAGAAAGCTGAATTTCTAAATGCTCAGGGCTGGAGAAATGGCTCAGCAGGTAAAAGTGCTTGCTGTGTACACAGGTCTGACAACCTAAGTTTGATCCCCTGAACCCACATAAAGGTGAGGAAAACCAGCACAAAGCAATGGCTGACCACATGCGTACTGTAGCATGTGCATATCTGCATTCTCATACACAAAAAACACAACAAAGCGAAACTGAAGTCTTAAAAAGTAAATAAATGAATAAATACAAAGTTTGGTGATTTGTTCAAGGTCATGCCAAGGACCAGAGCCAGACCGAACTAATCCTACACTATTCTATACACCTGTCCTGATGAACACACATCTTACTAGTCTACACCCTACATTCACCAATCGTGGCTGAGGCCCAGGGCTGGAGAGAAGCTTTTTTCTCAGTAAGAATGACCAAAGACAGAATGCCAAGTCCACAAAGGACCCAGTACTTTCAAAGACATAAAAACCATCTAAGTAGCAGCTTCTGAAACTGGCTTGGGTCAGACCAATAATCTGAATGCCAGGCATCCAGGGAAGACAACTGAAGCTCAAGTTCATGGCAACAAACGCTCAGTGTCCCCATGACACAAACACATGCAGAAGCTGGAGGCTGACCCCACCATGCAGCTGGCTACTTTATAAGGAGAATCACAATGATCCTGAGAACACGCTTCTGTCCTCATGACCAGTACATTCAACTTCTACAGTCAAGACAGGAAGCGAAGCTGTAAGAAACAGTCGAGAACAGCATACATGCAAATTCCTGTTCCAGGAACTGCTCCACACTTGAATGCACTTTTCCTAAGTTCCCTGCTTGATAAGCAGGACTCTGCCAGTGTGGTTAAACAGACTCAAGTCTGACTGCCCCAGACTTTGCCTGAAGCATCCACTTCCACCAGAATGGTTCAATGAGAGCCTTCTTGCCTAGCACTGAATTGGGCACACCATATAGTCACCTCTTTTATGATTCCATGGATGTCCCCCAGTCTGCTGACATGTTTGGTAACTGAGGTACATCTCCCTGGCCTAAGTCTGGAGTTGTCACCTTTGGGCACCTATGCATGTTTCATTCTAATTCTCCACATACAGATGTTACAGTGAAATTCTCCAGGGCACGCTGGTCATCTTCAGTCCCAGAGCTTAAGGGCACCTGCGCAGGGGCAGGAACTGGTTACTGCCAGCAGTGTGCAGTATGGGATAGACAAAACAGATTACAACAATACAAACAGAGGGACCTCTGTTTCTCTTGTTTCCATACACTGCCAAAATCTAGGCTAGAACCTGTATAGTTGCAAGGATGCAGTGATTATCAAATAGCAGTATACAAGAAACAGCCAAAATTATCAACAACAGAAGAATTGCTGGATAGAGCACACATGAAATATCCTGCAGTAGTTAAAAAAAAATGACTGACAGGGCACACTTCAGCACAATGTGCTTAGCATCTGTGACATCCAATACCTGGCACCCCCACTCCCACCGAAAACCCAAAGAAAATCACATACAAAATGACTGTGCAACTGTACAAAAAAGAGTACTTCCTATGCAACTTTTTAGAAAATAAATTCTACCATATAAGAACTTGGAAGGGAACTGAGAAACTATGATCACTTTAATTTTCAGGCTTTTTGGGGGACATAATTTTGCAATGTACTATAAGCTGGCCTGAAACTCAGATCCTCCTTGCCTCAGTCTTGCTGGAATTGTACTGGAACTACAGGTGTGTGACACCACTCCTGACACTACAGACAATTTAGAATAATGAAAGTATGCCTTTCTTTTAAATATTTTATTTTTGTGTATGTGTGTTTCTATGGGTAGTTATGTGCATGTGTGCGCAGGTGCCCATGGTGATTAGAAGGAGTTGTCAGATTCCCTGGAGCTGGGTTACACCTTTAATCCCAGCACTGAGGAGGCAGAGGCATCTCTGTGAGATGGAGGCCAGCCTGGTCTAAATAGGAAGATCCAGACCAGCTGGGCTACAAGGAGATCCTGTCTCAAAACAAACATCCCCCCTGCAAATTTTTTACTTTATGTGTATGAGGGGTTTTGCCTGCATGTATATGTAGGAGTATCACGTGAGTGAAAAGGGTGTCAGATCCTCTGGTACTGGAGTTAGGGACCATTGTTAGATGCCATGTGGGTATGTGGGTGCTAGAACAGAACCTGGGTCCTCTGCAAGAGCAGCCAGTGCCACCTCTCCAGCCCCATACTTCCTTTTATATATATATACAGACACACATACATACATATAAGTTATACACATATATAAGTTATACATATATACATAAAATTTTACTTTTTCTTTGATGGGTATACTGGTGCACTTGGGATGCAGAGGCAGGTGAGATCTCTATGAGTTTGATACATTTATCACATAGCCGAGTGTGCTGATGCACACAGATCATTTCAGCAGCTTGGAGGGTTCAAGGGCCAGGCTGGGCTATAGAGCAAGACCCTATCTCAAAAAACAAAACAACCCAAATAGAATTTACAACAAATCATATTTTGGGAGTGAAATCAGGCTGAACTCCAGTTTGTTATATACAGTTAAATCACAAAGAACATTCAAATCTTTGGTACTTCCAGCATGATCATTTGGAAGGTCTATCCTAGAATTCAGCTATACCTGTCCTTTTTTTTTTTTTTGAGACAGGGTCTCCCTGTAGCCCCAGCTGTCCTGGAACTCACTATGTAGACCAGGCTGGCCTTGAACTCACAGAGATCCGCCTGCCTCTGCCTCCTGAGTGCTGGGACTACAGGCATGCGCCACCATACCTGGCTGCCTTTTCTTTCTTTAAAATTATTTTTTATTTATTTATTTATTTGTCTTTTTGAGACAGGGTCTCGCTATAGCCCCAGGTGACCTGGAAATTACTCCGTAGACCAGGCTGGCCTTGAACTCACAGAGATCTGCCTGCCTCTGCCTCCTGAGTGCTGGGATTAAAGGTGTGCACCACCATGTCCAGCCTTAATTCTTTTTATGTCTATGAGTGTACTGCCTGCATGTATTTAAGTGTACCCATGTTGTGCAATACCCATGGAGGTCAGAAGAGTGCACTGGATTCCCCCAGAGACTGAGTTACAGACAGCATGTAGGTGGTGGGAATTGAACCCCAGTCTGGAAGAATAGCCAGGGCTCTTTTTCTTTCTTTTAAGACATGATCTCATTATGTAGCTAGTCCTGGGTGGTCTAGAACTCACTTATAGACCAAGTGGTTCTGGAACTCACAGAGATCCATCTGCTTTTGTCTCCTGGGCACTGGGATTAAAGATCCCAGGCCTGGCTACTCCTGCACTATGGGTAGAGAGTATCTCAGCCCTGGTACTCCTGACCTTGGTGGGGCAATGTCCCCTAGCAGGTAAAATCACCATTTGAGAACCACTTTCTTGGCTAAAGGATAAAAGATGCCATTCAGGGAAAAAAAGTCATGTATCTGTGCAAGACACCTACTTAGAACAGAAGAAGGGTCTTTACTACCTAGCATGACAAGCATAGCCTTGAAACACATAATATTCTAGAAGGTGTTTGGAATTCTCAGCCATTCATTCCCATTGCAAAGGACACTAACAGGAGCTTTGCAGGTTTCAGTATAAATAAGGCTAAAACTGAAGGCAATTTCCCATTTGCCTAATTCTAATTAATTCTTTGGATAATTTCCCAACAGCAGCTGCTGGGCAAAAAAGCAAGGACTTTAGGTACACAGAGCCAAGCAGCTTTCCATGGCTGCTACCAGCAATGTCTGACCGCATCTGCCTCCTCCAGGTACAGCTTTCTCCCCAACTATAAGCTTCCAAGGGAAGGTGTGCTATTTCATCTCCCACATCCAGCTGGCAAGAGCAAACAGCATGTAGGAACTTCAACTCTGCCTCCTGCAGCCTTGCATCCAACACGTGAACATCCTGACTCAGCAGACAGCTAAGGAGGGTCCCAGGTGGGGTCGGTCCAGCGCCCTCCACCCTCCTCTCTGCAGGACTCACGCTTTAGGGATGGCCACACTCAGCCGTATGGGTTTAGACCCCAGTCCTACGGCTCCCTGGCACTCCGTCAGGGCTCGCTTCTGTTCCAATTCATCTGTGAATTTCACAAAACCATAACCCCTGCAGGGAAACAAAACCCCAACACACTATTTAGACCACAAGTGTGATGACGTCTAAGAATGGACGCATGGAAAAGAGGGAAGGGAAAAGGGCTAGAAGGGAGAGTTCATCAACTATGGACAGGACGGCAGAACCACCAGCGGAAGCGTCCAGGTACAGTCAGGACGCAAGCACACGACACTCCTGACATTATGGAATTCCCTTTCTCAGTATGCCATTTTCCTTGACGCCTTCACCCACAGAGCTCCTTCCCTCCCAATCTAGGGCAAAGCAGCAAATTATCATGGCCATCATGTACCCACAGTTACATAGCTTCCCCACTAATATTTTCAGATTTTTTTGTGTATCCTTGTACCTGCTAGGCATGTTAAGAAGTGGTTACAGGTAGACCTGGCTGTTTTCGGAGGTCAAACTCTAGACAGAGACTAAGCTGATACTTAACAGTTGGTGAGCACATGCTCGGTACTGTGTTCAACGTTCTCTCATCACTGTCCATGATACATGAAGGCAGTATCACACAATACTGAAGCAGCCTAAGTTCAGAGAGGTTTGGTGACCTGCCTAAAGCCATAGATAACAGATGTAAGCTCCAAATCCATATGTCAAACTCCCAAAGCCTGAGCTTATGGCTTCTATGCTGATCAAGAATGAGCCTTCAGCAGTTAAGAGAGAGTAATGCTCTTGCAGAGGACCCAAGTTTGGTTCCCAGCACACATAGGGGGAGCTCAGAGCCACCTGGAACTCCAGCTCTAGGGGGATCCAATGCTGTTGTCTTGCCTCTGGGGGCCCTGCATTCACATGCACAGAACTCCACACAAACACACAAAGACGTAATTAAAAATAGGGCCAGGTGTGGTGGGGCACGCCTTTAATCCCAGCACTTGGGAGGCAGAGGCCAGTGGATCTTTGTGAGTTCGAGGCCTGCCTGATCTACATAGTGAGTTCCAGGACAGCTGGGGCTACAGGGAGACCTTGTCTCAAAAAGACAAAAAATAAATAAATAAAAATGGGGGGCTGGAGAGATGGCTCAGTGGTTAAGAGCATTGGCTATTCTTGCAGAAGACCTGGGTTCGAATCCCAGCACCCACATGGCAGCTGACAACAACTGTAACTCCAGTTCCAGGGGATCCAATGGCCCCTTCTGTCCTCTGCAGGCATTGCATGACATAGGTGTACTTACATACAAGCAGACAAAACACGCATGCACATAAAGTTAACAAATAAAAATAGCAGCTGATTAATGTAACTCCAGAAGACCCAATGCCCTCTCCTGGCCTCCACAGGGCACATAGTACACATACATACATGTGGGCAAAACACTTTATACATATAAATACTTTTTTTTTTGAGACAGGGTCTCCCTATAGCCCCAGCTGGCCTGGAGCTCACTATGTAGATCAGGCAGGCCTCAAACTCACAGAGATTCTCCTGCCTCTCCCTCCTGAGTGCTGGGATTAAAGGCATGTGCCACCATACCCAGCTATAAATAAATTTTTTAAAAACTAAGAAAAAAAAAATGGTGGCGCACGCAAGCCTTTGATCCCAGCACTCGGGAGGCAGAGGCAGGCGGATCTCTGTGAGTT